>NW_028135469.1:0-186856 GCF_964662115.1 Mustela nivalis | reverse complement strand
CAAGTCAATATCTGCCAAGCCTGCTGACATGAAACCTTCAGCCCTCAACACTTGTGTTGTCAAGTAGTCGTGCCCTTCAGTCCCTCGGCGTGTCACAGTCAATGGCACTGGGAAACAGGTTCCGTGTGGGTTCCCGGTGTGCCCTGCTCTTCTGTGCCTTGGTCCTCTTCATGGGCTCCAGCCCTCTGATCCACAAACCAACCAAATCTCCCCTGAGCCATGTCTCCAACCTTCTCCCATCCTCTCTGCAACTTCCATTCTCTTTCACTCTAGAGTTTACCTTGTAGGTAAATGGTTAATTTCCACCCCACTGCAGTTGTTGTGTTCATCTTCCTGTTGCCTTCATGCCTGAAGAAGTATGAGGTTATTAGTCACTACTACCATCTCACTGTCTTCCATGTCTCCACTATTTGTACTGAGACATAAGCAAGAAGGAATTCTACCACTTGTCTCTTATGGCAGTCTTGCAGAGAGCATTGGGCTTTGTCACCTCTATCATGCTCGGAATGACAACAAACAGACGATTTCACTAACTCATGACAGTCAAGAAACATACGAAAGAGTATTGGGACAAACAGTATGACTCTAATGAGGTTTTCAAATGGTGGTGTTTCTTGGAAGGCAGTTTTGTGAAAACATGAGTTTCTTGAAGAGGACAAGAGATGACATTCCTTGCAGGAGATTCCTGAAAGCGATGGAATGAGAGTTTTCAAGGCATGTCAAATAGAATTGCTACCCATAAGAGACCGAATTCCATTCTCTCGTATTTTAATAATAATTGTGATGTGAAACACACACACACCACACAACATTAACACATGCATATGCACATGCACATGAACACACACAAAGATTAGACATGCAAAAAAAGGGGAGAAATCGAGGTATCATATAAACGAAGCAACCCCCCAAAAATACCATATAGGTGAAAGGCAAATAGAATCCAAGTGAAAAGCCAATCGAAATGAGAAAGTGAACTATTACCTATCAATAATACTTTCAGTACTCAGGACTAAAGTCTCCCGTCAATACAAACCGTTGGTAGGAGTGGTTGAAATTCCAAAACAAAACAATACAAAACAAAGTTAGAAAACATTTATAAAAAAAAGGCAAATATTAAACAAGCTAATCCTTCTGATGCCCATTGGAGATTTCCTTCGACTATAAAGAAACTCATAGCTTGCAAGTGAAGAAATCGCGAAGACGTAGGTTATGCTATTTCCAAGGAGAAGAGATCCAAAGTGTTTGTGCCTAAGTCAGTGAGAGTGATTTTATGCCTTCGAGAGACAAAAGCTAAGCGGAAGGTGTTTTGTTTGATGGAGCATCAAAACAAAAGAAACCTGGAAGAATTGCCAACACATACACCGTAAACAACGCTGTATCTAAACGTTGGAAGCCTATGAACACACAGGAACAGAGATGGCGACTTTTATCCAATAGTGTTGGCAACTATGATATCCCCGTTAAGCACAGGACAGATCATCTGGATGGGAAGGTGCTAAGGAATAACAGATGTCCACATGGGCTCTCGAGACCACCTGAACTTTGGGGATCCATGAGAAAGATTGCGTCTCTGAGGACAATATGATATGTTCGTCCAAGCAGCAGACCTAACTTTGTCTATCTCAGGTCATGAGCTCGAGGCCAAATCCAGTCTTAATTCATGGAAGAGAAGTCAAAACCACGACAGTGCTCTTATGATCACGAAGGTATGAAACCAGGAAGATATCACTTTCAAATTGGAAAATCAGCCAGACATTAAAGTTGGAAAACACAACCAACTCACGAACTAGCAATGAATGTAGGAAAGAAAGTCCAAAGGAAAAGCAGAAAGAGCCATGAACGAAGGAATTCTAAGAAACTTAGAGGATGATGCCAAAACATTTTATGGGGAAACCATATATGGATAAATGCATGCATTGCCAAAATTTAAAAACACCGAGAAATAAAGCCACCTAAAAGGATGACTGAAGGAACAAGATGAAGAAAAACCGAACTCCAAGGTAACAGAAAAATTGAAATCATACATGTGATTATCAAAATTAAGGATATACAAACAAACCAATCGGAAAAAAATCATGAGATCTCACACTTGAGTTTTGACAACACAAACAACCCGCAGAAACCATTACGGGATAAAACAGGGAGACAAGCACACAGCTGCAAGTATGAAACCACATGACAACTGCTAGCAAGGAACAAAGAATAACCGAAAAGGCACATCCACACATTCATGCAAGCAAATCCAAGAACTGAGAGAAAAGGATAAATTCGCAGAGACATAGAAACTTCCTAGATTAGATCAGGAAACCTACAAAATCTCAGCCCTCTTGTAGAGACGGAAGCATTTGAGGCAGTAATACAACCCCTGCCAACACACAGTAGGCCAAGTCAAGTCATTTTCCTGGGCCATTCTTCTAGGTATTTAGTGAAGGCATTGTGATGTCCACTCATCAAATCCAGAGATGGAAGAAGCGGGTAAACTCTAATTCACAAGGATAAAGACCCAATTCAAAGAAGGACATTTTAGGAAACACACCCATGTCATTTCAATAAGGAAAGATAATAAACAATATAATTCTTTCTTGTTCTCCCTGAACTTCCTTTGGTTTTGAGAGGGCCACATTGTTTTCCTCTGAATTGATGTTGATGTTTGTTGCTGTTCTGTTGAAAATGCCTGCCTATCATCCATCATCCGTTTTTGACAGAGTATGCACGGATGCTTTAGTTGCATGGACGTACTGGTGCTCCTCCTAATAGATGACACAACTCCTGACCACCCATTAAGCAGTTCTCTTTTTTGTAACCCTCAGCTTGATTCTCAGAGTCCTGAGTCGCTCCTGATGGGTCTCCTTCTCTGACTTCTTACCCTTCAGTATTGCCTTCCTTTACTAAGGGCCAAGGTATTCCTCCCGAGGCACATATTCTGGGAAGCCATATGGTATTTCCCTTTGTCTGCTTGCCTTTTCCATTTCCCATTAGCAGGGCATGGGACATTCATGTCAAGGCAAGTCCAGGGATTCATCACATCGGTGGCAGAGGAATACTGTGTTGCTGAAAGGGACCCACACTTCCTGATCCACTAGTCCGTGCAAGGGCATGGCGGCTCACTCCAAAGGACTGCTCGATTGGGCCTTGCAAGCCGTCGTTATAGGCCTTCCCTTTCCTTCTGACTAAAGAGACTTGGTCAACACGTCAATACCCGTTACCACAACAAGTACAGTTAACTAATAATGACAACGGATTCGATTCAGGCCTCTTTTTGAGAATAAGCTCTGATGCAGAATGTCACTCTCCTCGAAGACTTTGCAAAGGTGTTTAAGGGAAAGCCAGGTAGACAGAGGCCTCATCCCTTAGCCGCATGTTTCAAAACACTAGGAGACGAGGCCACAGACCGAACCCTATTGTGATGCTTTCACCTTACCTCGGAAAGGGACTTTCTGTACTGTAGTCATCACTGACCCATAGGCAATAGACACTGACAAGGTACGCTCTCCCCCACAGACCCCACGGAGAGCTGCTCATACCAGCGAGGCCACAACTTTTCTCGAGATATCTAGAAATTGTAGTGGCAAAGGACACGTTGCCGTCTCCGGGGATATGTTGGCCTACAGGAAGGTATACTGAATGCCATTTTCCTTCCTCTATGTCTCCAGAAAGTGGAAGTTGGACATTAACCCACAAGACATCCTGAGTTCTTGCCAGGTTCAGAGGGCTCTTGTTTGGTCCTTCCTGGGGCTTCCTACTTAAAGCCATAGCACACCAAGGTCATGGGAGAGGGACAGCTGCTTCAGTGAAGCCAGCATCTGTGATGTCACAAAGCTTTGAGGTCATAGCAACCACTCCTCATCAACCCAGGCCTGATCAGTACACTTGACTGGAGTAGTCATGGGTGGGCCAAGAAGACCCCAAGCCATCCAAAAACGTTGGAGCCGCCTGGGTCTCTCACCAAGTCAGTTTGCGAAGCGAGTCGGTGTCACCTTCTCCATGGCTCAATTCGTAGTGTTTGGTCGTGAGTGTCAAAACGAGCCCTCTGAACCTCAGAGAAAGGCAAGGAACATTTACTCCATCTTAGCCACGACAGGCCAAGAAACTAACAGACCGCAAGCAAAGCCTCAAGGGAGGAAATCTGAGCCCTGCACAAGTGTAAGGCCCTCCCACCCAAACACGGAGCATCTGAACAGGAAAAGGGCCACCCAAGGGAAGCTCAATGTGAATCCCAAAACCGTGCCAAAGACATGTCTGGACTCCTCCACAGCAAGGACACGAGTACCTCGAGCGTCTCCAGAAACGGTGCCGAAAAGGCCTCCCAATCTTCCAAAAAGACCATGCATCCAAGGCAGACTCTCCACCCTAGAACCTTAGGTCCAGGGCGGACTCATGTTCTTGGAGTCCACAGGAGCCAACGGAGAGCATGTTGGAAGAGACCCATAGCCCAAGTGAAGCCATTTGAAAGACTTCTGGAACCGTTTCAGGAAGACAACATGTATGTCCAAAAGGACGCATTGAAGAGGATTTGAATGTGGAAGAACCTTGAGCACTCCCTCAGGGTGGAGCAGCTACCCTCTGTGGAACTGCATGCAGGTGTGGAAGTACAATCCAGTCTTCACCCTCTCATGACCATCCCCCAAATGGTAACATGCGATAAGAAAACAGTGCCTCTTGCAGAAAATTGGCATGTTCGAATGGAGCCCCGAGAGGATGAACAATGTGTTAACAAGGGGTCAGTACAGCGCGACCGACAGCGGATGCTGCAGGTTGGTGAGGACATCCTTTGCCAGGAAGGCAAAGAACAGAAGAATGAACAAGGGAGCTCCGAGCAAAGGTCGGGGATTTTAGGATGGTGGGAGGTTCTCTGTACCTGGCTGCCCTCCATCGGAACCTAGGTCCAAATTCAATAAAACATCCTTTGTCCCCAGTCAATTATTGTCCCTGTTTTTGTCTTTGTTATCTTATCCAACGTGCACATGCATGTATTGGACAGAGAGGCAGAGAGATCCCAATCAGGGTGTTGAGCTGGAGAGGGAGAAGCTTACTTGCCCCTGAGCAGAGAACCTGAGAACAGAGTCAATGCCAAGACCCTGGAAACATGAGTGGATCTGAAGGTCACCTCGGAACTGATGGAGACAACTCCTGGTTCTAGATAGAACCGCTGTTCTGTCATTGTTCAGAAATGCAGGGGATAAGGATTTTGGCTTGGGCTGGTGTTGCTTGAGTTCTCCTTCCTGCTTCGAGAGCTGGTATAGCTTTACCTTTTGAAGTCAGTGATTGGGCTATGGACAAACTATTCTCCGATGCCTATTTGGCTAAACTGAATACCTCCATGCCTAGAGTTCCCAGGTGGATAGGCACTATGTCTTTAGGTGCTCCGCTTCTGTGGAAGGTGTTGGGAGTCCTCTGTGCCACTTATTCTGGACCACTTTCTCTGCTCCCAGATGAGGGTCCTTTTCAGGCCTGAGTTCTCCAATCTAGGATCAGATCTCTAATCTTACTCTCACTCTTACTTCGCCTACAAGAGGCTCCTCTTTCAGTTCCTTGGAGATTCCCTAAGCTCACTAACATGTTCCATCATTCTGCCTTTGCTCTTAGAATTTGCCTCCTTATTTTCTAGGCTTGTTCTTCCCCGTCCCTAATTGGATCCTCCACTTCTGCGATGTTCCTTGACTTTGCATCCAGTCTCCTGACAATCTTCTCTTCAGGAGTTCTTTAGGTGATTTTATCTTTATCAGTTTTATCTCTGTGGTTCGAGACTCTCTGATTCTCCTAGGTTTTCCAATGTACTGCGAGTATGCAGGCTGCTGCTTTCAATCCCGTATCGGGCATGTTCTATGTAGTGGCTTTACTCTGATTGCCTAGCCGTGATCGTTCCTCCTTCCTTAACCTGGGCATCAATTGATTCTTCCATCTTTGCGTTGGATCTAGGTTGGATACCTCTCTGTATTCGTTAAACTCATTCTGTTTTCTAACCTGAGGGTAATTTCTATAGGAGGAAAGGATCCTGAGTGACCCAGGGCTGGCCCTTCAGATTTGTTGAGTGCGTGCATGTGTGTGTGTTTTTGAGTGTGTATGTGGCATGCATGTCATCTGCTGTTGGTGTTGTGCCTGACCCTGTCCTGGAGGCAAGTCATTTGTAGTAGCTCTCCTTTTGGGCCGTTTGAATTTTTAGGGTCCGGGCTGAATATGGTGATGTACACCTTGGTGGGCTCTGGTGTGCCTGTGAAAGGAAAAACTCCGCCAACTCAACAGAACGCAGGCCTGCAGAATTCTGTGTTCAGAAGAGAACGTGTGGTCAATGCTTTCTTCTCGTCACATATGGGAGAGTCTGTAACCCTCGGACTTAGCTCTTCAACTGAGGAAAGCAGTCCTCCAAGTGTTCCACTGTTGGGATTTCATGTTGGCTGGCTAGTCAGCCTATGTCCTCACCTACGTGTCTGGCCAGTAGCTCGGTCTTGATGCTGCTGTTGCGAGAGCCCCAAATTTATGATGTCCACATTGAGTCATCTCCACGAACACTGCCTTTCACGGAATCACTCCCACAACTCACCATCTTCCCACTGCGTCTCTTGGTATTGTGTCTCTCTGATCATTGTCTCCAGGCTTGTGCTCCTGGTCGCTTGTTGGTGTCATATGCAGGAAAAAGATGGTGTTCTTTCAAGTCAATGTCTGCCAAGCCTGCTGACATGAAACCTTCAGCCCTCAACACTTGTGTTGTCAAGTAGTCGTGCCCTTCAGTCCCTCGGCGTGTCACAGTCAATGGCACTGGGAAACAGGTTCCGTGTGGGTTCCCGGTGTGCCCTGCTCTTCTGTGCCTTGGTCCTCTTCATGGGCTCCAGCCCTCTGATCCACAAACCAACCAAATCTCCCCTGAGCCATGTCTCCAACCTTCTCCCATCATCTCTGCAACTTCCGTTCTCTTTCACTCTAGATTTTACCTTGTAGGTAAATGGTCAATTTCCACCCCACTGCAGTTGTTGTGTTCATCTTCCTGTTGCCTTCATGCCTGAAGAAGTATGAGGTTATTAGTCACTACTACCATCTCACTGTCTTCCATGTCTCCACTATTTGTACTGAGACATAAGCAAGAAGGAATTCTACCACTTGTCTCTTATGGCAGTCTTGCAGAGAGCATTGGGCTTTGTCACCTCTATCATGCTCGGAATGACAACAAACAGACGATTTCACTAACTCATGACAGTCAAGAAACATACGAAAGAGTATTGGGACAAACAGTATGACTCTAATGAGGTTTTCAAATGGTGGTGTTTCTTGGAAGGCAGTTTTGTGAAAACATGAGTTTCTTGAAGAGGACAAGAGATGACATTCCTTGCAGGAGATTCCTGAAAGCGATGGAATGAGAGTTTTCAAGGCATGTCAAATAGAATTGCTACCCATAAGAGACCGAATTCCATTCTCTCGTATTTTAATAATAATTGTGATGTGAAACACACACACACCACACAACATTAACACATGCATATGCACACGCACATGAACACACACAAAGATTAGACATGCAAAAAAAGGGGAGAAATCGAGGAATCATATAAACGAAGCAACCCCCCAAAAATACCATATAGGTGAAAGGCAAATAGAATCCAAGTGAAAAGCCAATCGAAATGAGAAAGTGAACTATTACCTATCAATAATACCTTCAGTACTCAGGACTAAAGTCTCCCGTCAATACAAACCGTTGGTAGGAGTGGTTGAAATTCCAAAACAAAACAATACAAAACAAAGTTAGAAAACATTTATAAAAAAAAGGCAAATATTAAACAAGCTAATCCTTCTGATGCCCATTGGAGATTTCCTTCGACTATAAAGAAACTCATAGCTTGCAAGTGAAGAAATCGCGAAGACGTAGGTTATGCTATTTCCAAGGAGAAGAGATCCAAAGTGTTTGTGCCTAAGTCAGTGAGAGTGATTTTATGCCTTCGAGAGACAAAAGCTAAGCGGAAGGTGTTTTGTTTGATGGAGCATCAAAACAAAAGAAACCTGGAAGAATTGCCAACACATACACCGTAAACAACGCTGTATCTAAACGTTGGAAGCCTATGAACACACAGGAACAGAGATGGCGACTTTTATCCAATAGTGTTGGCAACTATGATATCCCCGTTAAGCACAGGACAGATCATCTGGATGGGAAGGTGCTAAGGAATAACAGATGTCCACATGGGCTCTCGAGACCACCTGAACTTTGGGGATCCATGAGAAAGATTGCGTCTCTGAGGACAATATGATATGTTCGTCCAAGCAGCAGACCTAACTTTGTCTATCTCAGGTCATGAGCTCGAGGCCAAATCCAGTCTTAATTCATGGAAGAGAAGTCAAAACCACGACAGTGCTCTTATGATCACGAAGGTATGAAACCAGGAAGATATCACTTTCAAATTGGAAAATCAGCCAGACATTAAAGTTGGAAAACACAACCAACTCACGAACTAGCAATGAATGTAGGAAAGAAAATCCAAAGGAAAAGCAGAAAGAGCCATGAACGAAGGAATTCTAAGAAACTTAGAGGATGATGCCAAAACATTTTATGGGGAAACCATATATGGATAAATGCATGCATTGCCAAAATTTAAAAACACCGAGAAATAAAGCCACCTAAAAGGATGACTGAAGGAACAAGATGAAGAAAAACCGAACTCCAAGGTAACAGAAAAATTGAAATCATACATGTGATTATCAAAATTAAGGATATACAAACAAACCAATCGGAAAAAAATCATGAGATCTCACACTTGAGTTTTGACAACACAAACAACCCGCAGAAACCATTACGGGATAAAACAGGGAGACAAGCACACAGCTGCAAGTATGAAACCACATGACAACTGCTAGCAAGGAACAAAGAATAACCGAAGAGGCACATCCACACATTCATGCAAGCAAATCCAAGAACTGAGAGAAAAGGATAAATTCGCAGAGACATAGAAACTTCCTAGATTAGATCAGGAAACCTACAAAATCTCAGCCCTCTTGTAGAGACGGAAGCATTTGAGGCAGTAATACAACCCCTGCCAACACACAGTAGGCCAAGTCAAGTCATTTTCCTGGGCCATTCTTCTAGGTATTTAGTGAAGGCATTGTGATGTCCACTCATCAAATCCAGAGATGGAAGAAGCGGGTAAACTCTAATTCACAAGGATAAAGACCCAATTCAAAGAAGGACATTTTAGGAAACACACCCATGTCATTTCAATAAGGAAAGATAATAAACAATATAATTCTTTCTTGTTCTCCCTGAACTTCCTTTGGTTTTGAGAGGGCCACATTGTTTTCCTCTGAATTGATGTTGATGTTTGTTGCTGTTCTGTTGAAAATGCCTGCCTATCATCCATCATCCGCTTTTGACAGAGTATGCACGGATGCTTTAGTTGCATGGACGTACTGGTGCTCCTCCTAATAGATGACACAACTCCTGACCACCCATTAAGCAGTTCTCTTTTTTGTAACCCTCAGCTTGATTCTCAGAGTCCTGAGTCGCTCCTGATGGGTCTCCTTCTCTGACTTCTTACCCTTCAGTATTGCCTTCCTTTACTAAGGGCCAAGGTATTCCTCCCGAGGCACATATTCTGGGAAGCCATATGGTATTTCCCTTTGTCTGCTTGCCTTTTCCATTTCCCATTAGCAGGGCATGGGACATTCATGTCAAGGCAAGTCCAGGGATTCATCACATCGGTGGCAGAGGAATACTGTGTTGCTGAAAGGGACCCACACTTCCTGATCCACTAGTCCGTGCAAGGGCATGGCGGCTCACTCCAAAGGACTGCTCGATTGGGCCTTGCAAGCCGTCGTTATAGGCCTTCCCTTTCCTTCTGACTAAAGAGACTTGGTCAACACGTCAATACCCGTTACCACAACAAGTACAGTTAACTAATAATGACAACGGATTCGATTCAGGCCTCTTTTTGAGAATAAGCTCTGATGCAGAATGTCACTCTCCTCGAAGACTTTGCAAAGGTGTTTAAGGGAAAGCCAGGTAGACAGAGGCCTCATCCCTTAGCCGCATGTTTCAAAACACTAGGAGACGAGGCCACAGACCGAACCCTATTGTGATGCTTTCACCTTACCTCGGAAAGGGACTTTCTGTACTGTAGTCATCACTGACCCATAGGCAATAGACACTGACAAGGTACGCTCTCCCCCACAGACCCCACGGAGATCTGCTCATACCAGCGAGGCCACAACTTTTCTCGAGATATCTAGAAATTGTAGTGGCAAAGGACACGTTGCCGTCTCCGGGGATATGTTGGCCTACAGGAAGGTATACTGAATGCCATTTTCCTTCCTCTATGTCTCCAGAAAGGGGAAGTTGGACATTAACCCACAAGACATCCTGAGTTCTTGCCAGGTTCAGAGGGCTCTTGTTTGGTCCTTCCTGGGGCTTCCTACTTAAAGCCATAGCACACCAAGGTCATGGGAGAGGGACAGCTGCTTCAGTGAAGCCAGCATCTGTGATGTCACAAAGCTTTGAGGTCATAGCAACCACTCCTCATCAACCCAGGCCTGATCACTACACTTGACTGGAGTAGTCATGGGTGGGCCAAGAAGACCCCAAGCCATCCAAAAACGTTGGAGCCGCCTGGGTCTCTCACCAAGTCAGTTTGCGAAGCGAGTCGGTGTCACCTTCTCCATGGCTCAATTCGTAGTGTTTGGTCGTGAGTGTCAAAACGAGCCCTCTGAACCTCCGAGAAAGGCAAGGAACATTTACTCCATCTTAGCCACGACAGGCCAAGAAACTAACAGACCGCAAGCAAAGCCTCAAGGGAGGAAATCTGAGCCCTGCACAAGTGTAAGGCCCTCCCACCCAAACACGGAGCATCTGAACAGGAAATGGGCCACCCAAGGGAAGCTCAATGTGAATCCCAAAACCGTGCCAAAGACATGTCTGGACTCCTCCACAGCAAGGACACGAGTACCTCGAGCGTCTCCAGAAACGGTGCCGAAAAGGCCTCCCAATCTTCCAAAAAGACCATGCATCCAAGGCAGACTCTCCACCCTAGAACCTTAGGTCCAGGGCGGACTCATGTTCTTGGAGTCCACAGGAGCCAACGGAGAGCATGTTGGAGGAGACCCATAGCCCAAGTGAAGCCATTTGAAAGACTTCTGGAACCGTTTCAGGAAGACAACATGTATGTCCAAAAGGACGCATTGAAGAGGATTTGAATGTGGAAGAACCTTGAGCACTCCCTCAGGGTGGAGCAGCTACCCTCTGTGGAACTGCATGCAGGTGTGGAAGTACAATCCAGTCTTCACCCTCTCATGACCATCCCCCAAATGGTAACATGCGATAAGAAAACAGTGCCTCTTGCAGAAAATTGGCATGTTCGAATGGAGCCCCGAGAGGATGAACAATGTGTTAACAAGGGGTCAGTACAGCGCGACCGACAGCGGATGCTGCAGGTTGGTGAGGACATCCTTTGCCAGGAAGGCAAAGAACAGAAGAATGAACAAGGGAGCTCCGAGCAAAGGTCGGGGATTTTAGGATGGTGGGAGGTTCTCTGTACCTGGCTGCCCTCCATCGGAACCTAGGTCCAAATTCAATAAAACATCCTTTGGCCCCAGTCAATTATTGTCCCTGTTTTTGTCTTTGTTATCTTATCCAACGTGCACATGCATGTATTGGACAGAGAGGCAGAGAGATCCCAATCAGGGTGTTGAGCTGGAGAGGGAGAAGCTTACTTGCCCCTGAGCAGAGAACCTGAGAACAGAGTCAATGCCAAGACCCTGGAAACATGAGTGGATCTGAAGGTCACCTCGGAACTGATGGAGACAACTCCTGGTTCTAGATAGAACCGCTGTTCTGTCATTGTTCAGAAATGCAGGGGATAAGGATTTTGGCTTGGGCTGGTGTTGCTTGAGTTCTCCTTCCTGCTTCGAGAGCTGGTATAGCTTTACCTTTTGAAGTCAGTGATTGGGCTATGGACAAACTATTCTCCGATGCCTATTTGGCTAAACTGAATACCTCCATGCCTAGAGTTCCCAGGTGGATAGGCACTATGTCTTTAGGTGCTCCGCTTCTGTGGAAGGTGTTGGGAGTCCTCTGTGCCACTTATTCTGGACCACTTTCTCTGCTCCCAGATGAGGGTCCTTTTCAGGCCTGAGTTCTCCAATCTAGGATCAGATCTCTAATCTTACTCTCACTCTTACTTCGCCTACAAGAGGCTCCTCTTTCAGTTCCTTGGAGATTCCCTAAGCTCACTAACATGTTCCATCATTCTGCCTTTGCTCTTAGAATTTGCCTCCTTATTTTCTAGGCTTGTTCTTCCCGGTCCCTAATTGGATCCTCCACTTCTGCGATGTTCCTTGACTTTGCATCCAGTCTCCTGACAATCTTCTCTTCAGGAGTTCTTTAGGTGATTTTATCTTTATCAGTTTTATCTCTGTGGTTCGAGACTCTCTGATTCTCCTAGGTTTTCCAATGTACTGCGAGTATGCAGGCTGCTGCTTTCAATCCCGTATCGGGCATGTTCTATGTAGTGGCTTTACTCTGATTGCCTAGCCGTGATCGTTCCTCCTTCCTTAACCTGGGCATCAATTGATTCTTCCATCTTTGCGTTGGATCTAGGTTGGATACCTCTCTGTATTCGTTAAACTCATTCTGTTTTCTAACCTGAGGGTAATTTCTATAGGAGGAAAGGATCCTGAGTGACCCAGGGCTGGCCCTTCAGATTTGTTGAGTGCGTGCATGTGTGTGTGTTTTTGAGTGTGTATGTGGCATGCATGTCATCTGCTGTTGGTGTTGTGCCTGACCCTGTCCTGGAGGCAAGTCATTTGTAGTAGCTCTCCTTTTGGGCCGTTTGAATTTTTAGGGTCCGGGCTGAATATGGTGATGTACACCTTGGTGGGCTCTGGTGTGCCTGTGAAAGGAAAAACTCCGCCAACTCAACAGAACGCAGGCCTGCAGAATTCTGTGTTCAGAAGAGTACGTGTGGTCAATGCTTTCTTCTCGTCACATATGGGAGAGTCTGTAACCCTCGGACTTAGCTCTTCAACTGAGGAAAGCAGTCCTCCAAGTGTTCCACTGTTGGGATTTCATGTTGGCTGGCTAGTCAGCCTATGTCCTCACCTACGTGTCTGGCCAGTAGCTCGGTCTTGATGCTGCTGTTGCGAGAGCCCCAAATTTATGATGTCCACATTGAGTCATCTCCACGAACACTGCCTTTCACGGAATCACTCCCACAACTCACCATCTTCCCACTGCGTCTCTTGGTATTGTGTCTCTCTGATCATTGTCTCCAGGCTTGTGCTCCTGGTCGCTTGTTGGTGTCATATGCAGGAAAAAGATGGTGTTCTTTCAAGTCAATGTCTGCCAAGCCTGCTGACATGAAACCTTCAGCCCTCAACACTTGTGTTGTCAAGTAGTCGTGCCCTTCAGTCCCTCGGCGTGTCACAGTCAATGGCACTGGGAAACAGGTTCCGTGTGGGTTCCCGGTGTGCCCTGCTCTTCTGTGCCTTGGTCCTCTTCATGGGCTCCAGCCCTCTGATCCACAAACCAACCAAATCTCCCCTGAGCCATGTCTCCAACCTTCTCCCATCATCTCTGCAACTTCCGTTCTCTTTCACTCTAGAGTTTACCTTGTAGGTAAATGGTCAATTTCCACCCCACTGCAGTTGTTGTGTTCATCTTTCTGTTGCCTTCATGCCTGAAGAAGTATGAGGTTATTAGTCACTACTACCATCTCACTGTCTTCCATGTCTCCACTATTTGTACTGAGACATAAGCAAGAAGGAATTCTACCACTTGTCTCTTATGGCAGTCTTGCAGAGAGCATTGGGCTTTGTCACCTCTATCATGCTCGGAATGACAACAAACAGACGATTTCACTAACTCATGACAGTCAAGAAACATACGAAAGAGTATTGGGACAAACAGTATGACTCTAATGAGGAATTCAAATGGTGGTGTTTCTTGGAAGGCAGTTTTGTGAAAACATGAGTTTCTTGAAGAGGACAAGAGATGACATTCCTTGCAGGAGATTCCTGAAAGCGATGGAATGAGAGTTTTCAAGGCATGTCAAATAGAATTGCTACCCATAAGAGACCGAATTCCATTCTCTCGTATTTTAATAATAATTGTGATGTGAAACACACACACACCACACAACATTAACACATGCATATGCACACGCACACGAACACACACAAAGATTAGACATGCAAAAAAAGGGGAGAAATCGAGGAATCATATAAACGAAGCAACCCCCCAAAAATACCATATAGGTGAAAGGCAAATAGAATCCAAGTGAAAAGCCAATCGAAATGAGAAAGTGAACTATTACCTATCAATAATACCTTCAGTACTCAGGACTAAAGTCTCCCGTCAATACAAACCGTTGGTAGGAGTGGTTGAAATTCCAAAACAAAACAATACAAAACAAAGTTAGAAAACATTTATAAAAAAAAGGCAAATATTAAACAAGCTAATCCTTCTGATGCCCATTGGAGATTTCCTTCGACTATAAAGAAACTCATAGCTTGCAAGTGAAGAAATCGCGAAGACGTAGGTTATGCTATTTCCAAGGAGAAGAGATCCAAAGTGTTTGTGCCTAAGTCAGTGAGAGTGATTTTATGCCTTCGAGAGACAAAAGCTAAGCGGAAGGTGTTTTGTTTGATGGAGCATCAAAACAAAAGAAACCTGGAAGAATTGCCAACACATACACCGTAAACAACGCTGTATCTAAACGTTGGAAGCCTATGAACACACAGGAACAGAGATGGCGACTTTTATCCAATAGTGTTGGCAACTATGATATCCCCGTTAAGCACAGGACAGATCATCTGGATGGGAAGGTGCTAAGGAATAACAGATGTCCACATGGGCTCTCGAGACCACCTGAACTTTGGGGATCCATGAGAAAGATTGCGTCTCTGAGGACAATATGATATGTTCGTCCAAGCAGCAGACCTAACTTTGTCTATCTCAGGTCATGAGCTCGAGGCCAAATCCAGTCTTAATTCATGGAAGAGAAGTCAAAACCACGACAGTGCTCTTATGATCACGAAGGTATGAAACCAGGAAGATATCACTTTCAAATTGGAAAATCAGCCAGACATTAAAGTTGGAAAACACAACCAACTCACGAACTAGCAATGAATGTAGGAAAGAAAATCCAAAGGAAAAGCAGAAAGAGCCATGAACGAAGGAATTCTAAGAAACTTAGAGGATAATGCCAAAACATTTTATGGGGAAACCATATATGGATAAATGCATGCATTGCCAAAATTTAAAAACACCGAGAAATAAAGCCACCTAAAAGGATGACTGAAGGAACAAGATGAAGAAAAACCGAACTCCAAGGTAACAGAAAAATTGAAATCATACATGTGATTATCAAAATTAAGGATATACAAACAAACCAATCGGAAAAAAAATCATGAGATCTCACACTTGAGTTTTGACAACACAAACAACCCGCAGAAACCATTACGGGATAAAACAGGGAGACAAGCACACAGCTGCAAGTATGAAACCACATGACAACTGCTAGCAAGAAACAAAGAATAACCGAAAAGGCACATCCACACATTCATGCAAGCAAATCCAAGAACTGAGAGAAAAGGATAAATTCGCAGACACATAGAAACTTCCTAGATTAGATCAGGAAACCTACAAAATCTCAGCCCTCTTGTAGAGACGGAAGCATTTGAGGCAGTAATACAACCCCTGCCAACACACAGTAGGCCAAGTCAAGTCATTTTCCTGGGCCATTCTTCTAGGTATTTAGTGAAGGCATTGTGATGTCCACTCATCAAATCCAGAGATGGAAGAAGCGGGTAAACTCTAATTCACAAGGATAAAGACCCAATTCAAAGAAGGACATTTTAGGAAACACACCCATGTCATTTCAATAAGGAAAGATAATAAACAATATAATTCTTTCTTGTTCTCCCTGAACTTCCTTTGGTTTTGAGAGGGCCACATTGTTTTCCTCTGAATTGATGTTGATGTTTGTTGCTGTTCTGTTGAAAATGCCTGCCTATCATCCATCATCCGCTTTTGACAGAGTATGCACGGATGCTTTAGTTGCATGGACGTACTGGTGCTCCTCCTAATAGATGACACAACTCCTGACCACCCATTAAGCAGTTCTCTTTTTTGTAACCCTCAGCTTGATTCTCAGAGTCCTGAGTCGCTCCTGATGGGTCTCCTTCTCTGACTTCTTACCCTTCAGTATTGCCTTCCTTTACTAAGGGCCAAGGTATTCCTCCCGAGGCACATATTCTGGGAAGCCATATGGTATTTCCCTTTGTCTGCTTGCCTTTTCCATTTCCCATTAGCAGGGCATGGGACATTCATGTCAAGGCAAGTCCAGGGATTCATCACATCGGTGGCAGAGGAATACTGTGTTGCTGAAAGGGACCCACACTTCCTGATCCACTAGTCCGTGCAAGGGCATGGCGGCTCACTCCAAAGGACTGCTCGATTGGGCCTTGCAAGCCGTCGTTATAGGCCTTCCCTTTCCTTCTGACTAAAGAGACTTGGTCAACACGTCAATACCCGTTACCACAACAAGTACAGTTAACTAATAATGACAACGGATTCGATTCAGGCCTCTTTTTGAGAATAAGCTCTGATGCAGAATGTCACTCTCCTCGAAGACTTTGCAAAGGTGTTTAAGGGAAAGCCAGGTAGACAGAGGCCTCATCCCTTAGCCGCATGTTTCAAAACACTAGGAGACGAGGCCACAGACCGAACCATATTGTGATGCTTTCACCTTACCTCGGAAAGGGACTTTCTGTACTATAGTCATCACTGACCCATAGGCAATAGACACTGACAAGGTACGCTCTCCCCCACAGACCCCACGGAGAGCTGCTCATACCAGCGAGGCCACAACTTTTCTCGAGATATCTAGAAATTGTAGTGGCAAAGGACACGTTGCCGTCTCCGGGGATATGTTGGCCTACAGGAAGGTATACTGAATGCCATTTTCCTTCCTCTATGTCTCCAGAAAGGGGAAGTTGGACATTAACCCACAAGACATCCTGAGTTCTTGCCAGGTTCAGAGGGCTCTTGTTTGGTCCTTCCTGGGGCTTCCTACTTAAAGCCATAGCACACCAAGGTCATGGGAGAGGGACAGCTGCTTCAGTGAAGCCAGCATCTGTGATGTCACAAAGCTTTGAGGTCATAGCAACCACTCCTCATCAACCCAGGCCTGATCACTACACTTGACTGGAGTAGTCATGGGTGGGCCAAGAAGACCCCAAGCCATCCAAAAACGTTGGAGCCGCCTGGGTCTCTCACCAAGTCAGTTTGCGAAGCGAGTCGGTGTCACCTTCTCCATGGCTCAATTCGTAGTGTTTGGTCGTGAGTGTCAAAACGAGCCCTCTGAACCTCCGAGAAAGGCAAGGAACATTTACTCCATCTTAGCCACGACAGGCCAAGAAACTAACAGACCGCAAGCAAAGCCTCAAGGGAGGAAATCTGAGCCCTGCACAAGTGTAAGGCCCTCCCACCCAAACACGGAGCATCTGAACAGGAAATGGGCCACCCAAGGGAAGCTCAATGTGAATCCCAAAACCGTGCCAAAGACATGTCTGGACTCCTCCACAGCAAGGACACGAGTACCTCGAGCGTCTCCAGAAACGGTGCCGAAAAGGCCTCCCAATCTTCCAAAAAGACCATGCATCCAAGGCAGACTCTCCACCCTAGAACCTTAGGTCCAGGGCGGACTCATGTTCTTGGAGTCCACAGGAGCCAACGGAGAGCATGTTGGAAGAGACCCATAGCCCAAGTGAAGCCATTTGAAAGACTTCTGGAACCGTTTCAGGAAGACAACATGTATGTCCAAAAGGACGCATTGAAGAGGATTTGAATGTGGAAGAACCTTGAGCACTCCCTCAGGGTGGAGCAGCTACCCTCTGTGGAACTGCATGCAGGTGTGGAAGTACAATCCAGTCTTCACCCTCTCATGACCATCCCCCAAATGGTAACATGCGATAAGAAAACAGTGCCTCTTGCAGAAAATTGGCATGTTCGAATGGAGCCCCGAGAGGATGAACAATGTGTTAACAAGGGGTCAGTACAGCGCGACCGACAGCGGATGCTGCAGGTTGGTGAGGACATCCTTTGCCAGGAAGGCAAAGAACAGAAGAATGAACAAGGGAGCTCCGAGCAAAGGTCGGGGATTTTAGGATGGTGGGAGGTTCTCTGTACCTGGCTGCCCTCCATCGGAACCTAGGTCCAAATTCAATAAAACATCCTTTGGCCCCAGTCAATTATTGTCCCTGTTTTTGTCTTTGTTATCTTATCCAACGTGCACATGCATGTATTGGACAGAGAGGCAGAGAGATCCCAATCAGGGTGTTGAGCTGGAGAGGGAGAAGCTTACTTGCCCCTGAGCAGAGAACCTGAGAACAGAGTCAATGCCAAGACCCTGGAAACATGAGTGGATCTGAAGGTCACCTCGGAACTGATGGAGACAACTCCTGGTTCTAGATAGAACCGCTGTTCTGTCATTGTTCAGAAATGCAGGGGATAAGGATTTTGGCTTGGGCTGGTGTTGCTTGAGTTCTCCTTCCTGCTTCGAGAGCTGGTATAGCTTTACCTTTTGAAGTCAGTGATTGGGCTATGGACAAACTATTCTCCGATGCCTATTTGGCTAAACTGAATACCTCCATGCCTAGAGTTCCCAGGTGGATAGGCACTATGTCTTTAGGTGCTCCGCTTCTGTGGAAGGTGTTGGGAGTCCTCTGTGCCACTTATTCTGGACCACTTTCTCTGCTCCCAGATGAGGGTCCTTTTCAGGCCTGAGTTCTCCAATCTAGGATCAGATCTCTAATCTTACTCTCACTCTTACTTCGCCTACAAGAGGCTCCTCTTTCAGTTCCTTGGAGATTCCCTAAGCTCACTAACATGTTCCATCATTCTGCCTTTGCTCTTAGAATTTGCCTCCTTATTTTCTAGGCTTGTTCTTCCCGGTCCCTAATTGGATCCTCCACTTCTGCGATGTTCCTTGACTTTGCATCCAGTCTCCTGACAATCTTCTCTTCAGGAGTTCTTTAGGTGATTTTATCTTTATCAGTTTTATCTCTGTGGTTCGAGACTCTCTGATTCTCCTAGGTTTTCCAATGTACTGCGAGTATGCAGGCTGCTGCTTTCAATCCCGTATCGGGCATGTTCTATGTAGTGGCTTTACTCTGATTGCCTAGCCGTGATCGTTCCTCCTTCCTTAACCTGGGCATCAATTGATTCTTCCATCTTTGCGTTGGCTCTAGGTTGGATACCTCTCTGTATTCGTTAAACTCATTCTGTTTTCTAACCTGAGGGTAATTTCTATAGGAGGAAAGGATCCTGAGTGACCCAGGGCTGGCCCTTCAGATTTGTTGAGTGCGTGCATGTGTGTGTGTTTTTGAGTGTGTATGTGGCATGCATGTCATCTGCTGTTGGTGTTGTGCCTGACCCTGTCCTGGAGGCAAGTCATTTGTAGTAGCTCTCCTTTTGGGCCGTTTGAATTTTTAGGGTCCGGGCTGAATATGGTGATGTACACCTTGGTGGGCTCTGGTGTGCCTGTGAAAGGAAAAACTCCGCCAACTCAACAGAACGCAGGCCTGCAGAATTCTGTGTTCAGAAGAGTACGTGTGGTCAATGCTTTCTTCTCGTCACATATGGGAGAGTCTGTAACCCTCGGACTTAGCTCTTCAACTGAGGAAAGCAGTCCTCCAAGTGTTCCACTGTTGGGATTTCATGTTGGCTGGCTAGTCAGCCTATGTCCTCACCTACGTGTCTGGCCAGTAGCTCGGTCTTGATGCTGCTGTTGCGAGAGCCCCAAATTTATGATGTCCACATTGAGTCATCTCCACGAACACTGCCTTTCACGGAATCACTCCCACAACTCACCATCTTCCCACTGCGTCTCTTGGTATTGTGTCTCTCTGATCATTGTCTCCAGGCTTGTGCTCCTGGTCGCTTGTTGGTGTCATATGCAGGAAAAAGATGGTGTTCTTTCAAGTCAATGTCTGCCAAGCCTGCTGACATGAAACCTTCATCCCTCAACACTTGTGTTGTCAAGTAGTCGTGCCCTTCAGTCCCTCGGCGTGTCACAGTCAATGGCACTGGGAAACAGGTTCCGTGTGGGTTCCCGGTGTGCCCTGCTCTTCTGTGCCTTGGTCCTCTTCATGGGCTCCAGCCCTCTGATCCACAAACCAACCAAATCTCCCCTGAGCCATGTCTCCAACCTTCTCCCATCATCTCTGCAACTTCCGTTCTCTTTCACTCTAGAGTTTACCTTGTAGGTAAATGGTCAATTTCCACCCCACTGCAGTTGTTGTGTTCATCTTTCTGTTGCCTTCATGCCTGAAGAAGTATGAGGTTATTAGTCACTACTACCATCTCACTGTCTTCCATGTCTCCACTATTTGTACTGAGACATAAGCAAGAAGGAATTCTACCACTTGTCTCTTATGGCAGTCTTGCAGAGAGCATTGGGCTTTGTCACCTCTATCATGCTCGGAATGACAACAAACAGACGATTTCACTAACTCATGACAGTCAAGAAACATACGAAAGAGTATTGGGACAAACAGTATGACTCTAATGAGGAATTCAAATGGTGGTGTTTCTTGGAAGGCAGTTTTGTGAAAACATGAGTTTCTTGAAGAGGACAAGAGATGACATTCCTTGCAGGAGATTCCTGAAAGCGATGGAATGAGAGTTTTCAAGGCATGTCAAATAGAATTGCTACCCATAAGAGACCGAATTCCATTCTCTCGTATTTTAATAATAATTGTGATGTGAAACACACACACACCACACAACATTAACACATGCATATGCACACACACACGAACACACACAAAGATTAGACATGCAAAAAAAGGGGAGAAATCGAGGAAACATATAAACGAAGCAACCCCCCAAAAATACCATATAGGTGAAAGGCAAATAGAATCCAAGTGAAAAGCCAATCGAAATGAGAAAGTGAACTATTACCTATCAATAATACTTTCAGTACTCAGGACTAAAGTCTCCCGTCAATACAAACCGTTGGTAGGAGTGGTTGAAATTCCAAAACAAAACAATACAAAACAAAGTTAGAAAACATTTATAAAAAAAAGGCAAATATTAAACAAGCTAATCCTTCTGATGCCCATTGGAGATTTCCTTCGACTATAAAGAAACTCATAGCTTGCAAGTGAAGAAATCGCGAAGACGTAGGTTATGCTATTTCCAAGGAGAAGAGATCCAAAGTGTTTGTGCCTAAGTCAGTGAGAGTGATTTTATGCCTTCGAGAGACAAAAGCTAAGCGGAAGGTGTTTTGTTTGATGGAGCATCAAAACAAAAGAAACCTGGAAGAATTGCCAACACATACACCGTAAACAACGCTGTATCTAAACGTTGGAAGCCTATGAACACACAGGAACAGAGATGGCGACTTTTATCCAATAGTGTTGGCAACTATGATATCCCCGTTAAGCACAGGACAGATCATCTGGATGGGAAGGTGCTAAGGAATAACAGATGTCCACATGGGCTCTCGAGACCACCTGAACTTTGGGGATCCATGAGAAAGATTGCGTCTCTGAGGACAATATGATATGTTCGTCCAAGCAGCAGACCTAACTTTGTCTATCTCAGGTCATGAGCTCGAGGCCAAATCCAGTCTTAATTCATGGAAGAGAAGTCAAAACCACGACAGTGCTCTTATGATCACGAAGGTATGAAACCAGGAAGATATCACTTTCAAATTGGAAAATCAGCCAGACATTAAAGTTGGAAAACACAACCAACTCACGAACTAGCAATGAATGTAGGAAAGAAAATCCAAAGGAAAAGCAGAAAGAGCAAACGAAGGAATTCTAAGAAACTTAGAGGATGATGCCAAAACATTTTATGGGGAAACCATATATGGATAAATGCATGCATTGCCAAAATTTAAAAACACCGAGAAATAAAGCCACCTAAAAGGATGACTGAAGGAACAAGATGAAGAAAAACCGAACTCCAAGGTAACAGAAAAATTGAAATCATACATGTGATTATCAAAATTAAGGATATACAAACAAACCAATCGGAAAAAAATCATGAGATCTCACACTTGAGTTTTGACAACACAAACAACCCGCAGAAACCATTACGGGATAAAACAGGGAGACAAGCACACAGCTGCAAGTATGAAACCACATGACAACTGCTAGCAAGGAACAAAGAATAACCGAAAAGGCACATCCACACATTCATGCAAGCAAATCCAAGAACTGAGAGAAAAGGATAAATTCGCAGAGACATAGAAACTTCCTAGATTAGATCAGGAAACCTACAAAATCTCAGCCCTCTTGTAGAGACGGAAGCATTTGAGGCAGTAATACAACCCCTGCCAACACACAGTAGGCCAAGTCAAGTCATTTTCCTGGGCCATTCTTCTAGGTATTTAGTGAAGGCATTGTGATGTCCACTCATCAAATCCAGAGATGGAAGAAGCGGGTAAACTCTAATTCACAAGGATAAAGACCCAATTCAAAGAAGGACATTTTAGGAAACACACCCATGTCATTTCAATAAGGAAAGATAATAAACAATATAATTCTTTCTTGTTCTCCCTGAACTTCCTTTGGTTTTGAGAGGGCCACATTGTTTTCCTCTGAATTGATGTTGATGTTTGTTGCTGTTCTGTTGAAAATGCCTGCCTATCATCCATCATCCGTTTTTGACAGAGTATGCACGGATGCTTTAGTTGCATGGACGTACTGGTGCTCCTCCTAATAGATGACACAACTCCTGACCACCCATTAAGCAGTTCTCTTTTTTGTAACCCTCAGCTTGATTCTCAGAGTCCTGAGTCGCTCCTGATGGGTCTCCTTCTCTGACTTCTTACCCTTCAGTATTGCCTTCCTTTACTAAGGGCCAAGGTATTCCTCCCGAGGCACATATTCTGGGAAGCCATATGGTATTTCCCTTTGTCTGCTTGCCTTTTCCATTTCCCATTAGCAGGGCATGGGACATTCATGTCAAGGCAAGTCCAGGGATTCATCACATCGGTGGCAGAGGAATACTGTGTTGCTGAAAGGGACCCACACTTCCTGATCCACTAGTCCGTACAAGGGCATGGCGGCTCACTCCAAAGGACTGCTCGATTGGGCCTTGCAAGCCGTCGTTATAGGCCTTCCCTTTCCTTCTGACTAAAGAGACTTGGTCAACACGTCAATACCCGTTACCACAACAAGTACAGTTAACTAATAATGACAACGGATTCGATTCAGGCCTCTTTTTGAGAATAAGCTCTGATGCAGAATGTCACTCTCCTCGAAGACTTTGCAAAGGTGTTTAAGGGAAAGCCAGGTAGACAGAGGCCTCATCCCTTAGCCGCATGTTTCAAAACACTAGGAGACGAGGCCACAGACCGAACCCTATTGTGATGCTTTCACCTTACCTCGGAAAGGGACTTTCTGTACTGTAGTCATCACTGACCCATAGGCAATAGACACTGACAAGGTACGCTCTCCCCCACAGACCCCACGGAGATCTGCTCATACCAGCGAGGCCACAACTTTTCTCGAGATATCTAGAAATTGTAGTGGCAAAGGACACGTTGCCGTCTCCGGGGATATGTTGGCCTACAGGAAGGTATACTGAATGCCATTTTCCTTCCTCTATGTCTCCAGAAAGGGGAAGTTGGACATTAACCCACAAGACATCCTGAGTTCTTGCCAGGTTCAGAGGGCTCTTGTTTGGTCCTTCCTGGGGCTTCCTACTTAAAGCCATAGCACACCAAGGTCATGGGAGAGGGACAGCTGCTTCAGTGAAGCCAGCATCTGTGATGTCACAAAGCTTTGAGGTCATAGCAACCACTCCTCATCAACCCAGGCCTGATCACTACACTTGACTGGAGTAGTCATGGGTGGGCCAAGAAGACCCCAAGCCATCCAAAAACGTTGGAGCCGCCTGGGTCTCTCACCAAGTCAGTTTGCGAAGCGAGTCGGTGTCACCTTCTCCATGGCTCAATTCGTAGTGTTTGGTCGTGAGTGTCAAAACGAGCCCTCTGAACCTCCGAGAAAGGCAAGGAACATTTACTCCATCTTAGCCACGACAGGCCAAGAAACTAACAGACCGCAAGCAAAGCCTCAAGGGAGGAAATCTGAGCCCTGCACAAGTGTAAGGCCCTCCCACCCAAACACGGAGCATCTGAACAGGAAATGGGCCACCCAAGGGAAGCTCAATGTGAATCCCAAAACCGTGCCAAAGACATGTCTGGACTCCTCCACAGCAAGGACACGAGTACCTCGAGCGTCTCCAGAAACGGTGCCGAAAAGGCCTCCCAATCTTCCAAAAAGACCATGCATCCAAGGCAGACTCTCCACCCTAGAACCTTAGGTCCAGGGCGGACTCATGTTCTTGGAGTCCACAGGAGCCAACGGAGAGCATGTTGGAGGAGACCCATAGCCCAAGTGAAGCCATTTGAAAGACTTCTGGAACCGTTTCAGGAAGACAACATGTATGTCCAAAAGGACGCATTGAAGAGGATTTGAATGTGGAAGAACCTTGAGCACTCCCTCAGGGTGGAGCAGCTACCCTCTGTGGAACTGCATGCAGGTGTGGAAGTACAATCCAGTCTTCACCCTCTCATGACCATCCCCCAAATGGTAACATGCGATAAGAAAACAGTGCCTCTTGCAGAAAATTGGCATGTTCGAATGGAGCCCCGAGAGGATGAACAATGTGTTAACAAGGGGTCAGTACAGCGCGACCGACAGCGGATGCTGCAGGTTGGTGAGGACATCCTTTGCCAGGAAGGCAAAGAACAGAAGAATGAACAAGGGAGCTCCGAGCAAAGGTCGGGGATTTTAGGATGGTGGGAGGTTCTCTGTACCTGGCTGCCCTCCATCGGAACCTAGGTCCAAATTCAATAAAACATCCTTTGGCCCCAGTCAATTATTGTCCCTGTTTTTGTCTTTGTTATCTTATCCAACGTGCACATGCATGTATTGGACAGAGAGGCAGAGAGATCCCAATCAGGGTGTTGAGCTGGAGAGGGAGAAGCTTACTTGCCCCTGAGCAGAGAACCTGAGAACAGAGTCAATGCCAAGACCCTGGAAACATGAGTGGATCTGAAGGTCACCTCGGAACTGATGGAGACAACTCCTGGTTCTAGATAGAACCGCTGTTCTGTCATTGTTCAGAAATGCAGGGGATAAGGATTTTGGCTTGGGCTGGTGTTGCTTGAGTTCTCCTTCCTGCTTCGAGAGCTGGTATAGCTTTACCTTTTGAAGTCAGTGATTGGGCTATGGACAAACTATTCTCCGATGCCTATTTGGCTAAACTGAATACCTCCATGCCTAGAGTTCCCAGGTGGATAGGCACTATGTCTTTAGGTGCTCCGCTTCTGTGGAAGGTGTTGGGAGTCCTCTGTGCCACTTATTCTGGACCACTTTCTCTGCTCCCAGATGAGGGTCCTTTTCAGGCCTGAGTTCTCCAATCTAGGATCAGATCTCTAATCTTACTCTCACTCTTACTTCGCCTACAAGAGGCTCCTCTTTCAGTTCCTTGGAGATTCCCTAAGCTCACTAACATGTTCCATCATTCTGCCTTTGCTCTTAGAATTTGCCTCCTTATTTTCTAGGCTTGTTCTTCCCGGTCCCTAATTGGATCCTCCACTTCTGCGATGTTCCTTGACTTTGCATCCAGTCTCCTGACAATCTTCTCTTCAGGAGTTCTTTAGGTGATTTTATCTTTATCAGTTTTATCTCTGTGGTTCGAGACTCTCTGATTCTCCTAGGTTTTCCAATGTACTGCGAGTATGCAGGCTGCTGCTTTCAATCCCGTATCGGGCATGTTCTATGTAGTGGCTTTACTCTGATTGCCTAGCCGTGATCGTTCCTCCTTCCTTAACCTGGGCATCAATTGATTCTTCCATCTTTGCGTTGGCTCTAGGTTGGATACCTCTCTGTATTCGTTAAACTCATTCTGTTTTCTAACCTGAGGGTAATTTCTATAGGAGGAAAGGATCCTGAGTGACCCAGGGCTGGCCCTTCAGATTTGTTGAGTGCGTGCATGTGTGTGTGTTTTTGAGTGTGTATGTGGCATGCATGTCATCTGCTGTTGGTGTTGTGCCTGACCCTGTCCTGGAGGCAAGTCATTTGTAGTAGCTCTCCTTTTGGGCCGTTTGAATTTTTAGGGTCCGGGCTGAATATGGTGATGTACACCTTGGTGGGCTCTGGTGTGCCTGTGAAAGGAAAAACTCCGCCAACTCAACAGAACGCAGGCCTGCAGAATTCTGTGTTCAGAAGAGTACGTGTGGTCAATGCTTTCTTCTCGTCACATATGGGAGAGTCTGTAACCCTCGGACTTAGCTCTTCAACTGAGGAAAGCAGTCCTCCAAGTGTTCCACTGTTGGGATTTCATGTTGGCTGGCTAGTCAGCCTATGTCCTCACCTACGTGTCTGGCCAGTAGCTCGGTCTTGATGCTGCTGTTGCGAGAGCCCCAAATTTATGATGTCCACATTGAGTCATCTCCACGAACACTGCCTTTCACGGAATCACTCCCACAACTCACCATCTTCCCACTGCGTCTCTTGGTATTGTGTCTCTCTGATCATTGTCTCCAGGCTTGTGCTCCTGGTCGCTTGTTGGTGTCATATGCAGGAAAAAGATGGTGTTCTTTCAAGTCAATGTCTGCCAAGCCTGCTGACATGAAACCTTCAGCCCTCAACACTTGTGTTGTCAAGTAGTCGTGCCCTTCAGTCCCTCGGCGTGTCACAGTCAATGGCACTGGGAAACAGGTTCCGTGTGGGTTCCCGGTGTGCCCTGCTCTTCTGTGCCTTGGTCCTCTTCATGGGCTCCAGCCCTCTGATCCACAAACCAACCAAATCTCCCCTGAGCCATGTCTCCAACCTTCTCCCATCATCTCTGCAACTTCCGTTCTCTTTCACTCTAGAGTTTACCTTGTAGGTAAATGGTCAATTTCCACCCCACTGCAGTTGTTGTGTTCATCTTTCTGTTGCCTTCATGCCTGAAGAAGTATGAGGTTATTAGTCACTACTACCATCTCACTGTCTTCCATGTCTCCACTATTTGTACTGAGACATAAGCAAGAAGGAATTCTACCACTTGTCTCTTATGGCAGTCTTGCAGAGAGCATTGGGCTTTGTCACCTCTATCATGCTCGGAATGACAACAAACAGACGATTTCACTAACTCATGACAGTCAAGAAACATACGAAAGAGTATTGGGACAAACAGTATGACTCTCATGAGGAATTCAAATGGTGGTGTTTCTTGGAAGGCAGTTTTGTGAAAACATGAGTTTCTTGAAGAGGACAAGAGATGACATTCCTTGCAGGAGATTCCTGAAAGCGATGGAATGAGAGTTTTCAAGGCATGTCAAATAGAATTGCTACCCATAAGAGACCGAATTCCATTCTCTCGTATTTTAATAATAATTGTGATGTGAAACACACACACACCACACAACATTAACACATGCATATGCACACGCACACGAACACACACAAAGATTAGACATGCAAAAAAAGGGGAGAAATCGAGGAATCATATAAACGAAGCAACCCCCCAAAAATACCATATAGGTGAAAGGCAAATAGAATCCAAGTGAAAAGCCAATCGAAATGAGAAAGTGAACTATTACCTATCAATAATACCTTCAGTACTCAGGACTAAAGTCTCCCGTCAATACAAACCGTTGGTAGGAGTGGTTGAAATTCCAAAACAAAACAATACAAAACAAAGTTAGAAAACATTTATAAAAAAAAGGCAAATATTAAACAAGCTAATCCTTCTGATGCCCATTGGAGATTTCCTTCGACTATAAAGAAACTCATAGCTTGCAAGTGAAGAAATCGCGAAGACGTAGGTTATGCTATTTCCAAGGAGAAGAGATCCAAAGTGTTTGTGCCTAAGTCAGTGAGAGTGATTTTATGCCTTCGAGAGACAAAAGCTAAGCGGAAGGTGTTTTGTTTGATGGAGCATCAAAACAAAAGAAACCTGGAAGAATTGCCAACACATACACCGTAAACAACGCTGTATCTAAACGTTGGAAGCCTATGAACACACAGGAACAGAGATGGCGACTTTTATCCAATAGTGTTGGCAACTATGATATCCCCGTTAAGCACAGGACAGATCATCTGGATGGGAAGGTGCTAAGGAATAACAGATGTCCACATGGGCTCTCGAGACCACCTGAACTTTGGGGATCCATGAGAAAGATTGCGTCTCTGAGGACAATATGATATGTTCGTCCAAGCAGCAGACCTAACTTTGTCTATCTCAGGTCATGAGCTCGAGGCCAAATCCAGTCTTAATTCATGGAAGAGAAGTCAAAACCACGACAGTGCTCTTATGATCACGAAGGTATGAAACCAGGAAGATATCACTTTCAAATTGGAAAATCAGCCAGACATTAAAGTTGGAAAACACAACCAACTCACGAACTAGCAATGAATGTAGGAAAGAAAATCCAAAGGAAAAGCAGAAAGAGCCATGAACGAAGGAATTCTAAGAAACTTAGAGGATAATGCCAAAACATTTTATGGGGAAACCATATATGGATAAATGCATGCATTGCCAAAATTTAAAAACACCGAGAAATAAAGCCACCTAAAAGGATGACTGAAGGAACAAGATGAAGAAAAACCGAACTCCAAGGTAACAGAAAAATTGAAATCATACATGTGATTATCAAAATTAAGGATATACAAACAAACCAATCGGAAAAAAAATCATGAGATCTCACACTTGAGTTTTGACAACACAAACAACCCGCAGAAACCATTACGGGATAAAACAGGGAGACAAGCACACAGCTGCAAGTATGAAACCACATGACAACTGCTAGCAAGAAACAAAGAATAACCGAAAAGGCACATCCACACATTCATGCAAGCAAATCCAAGAACTGAGAGAAAAGGATAAATTCGCAGACACATAGAAACTTCCTAGATTAGATCAGGAAACCTACAAAATCTCAGCCCTCTTGTAGAGACGGAAGCATTTGAGGCAGTAATACAACCCCTGCCAACACACAGTAGGCCAAGTCAAGTCATTTTCCTGGGCCATTCTTCTAGGTATTTAGTGAAGGCATTGTGATGTCCACTCATCAAATCCAGAGATGGAAGAAGCGGGTAAACTCTAATTCACAAGGATAAAGACCCAATTCAAAGAAGGACATTTTAGGAAACACACCCATGTCATTTCAATAAGGAAAGATAATAAACAATATAATTCTTTCTTGTTCTCCCTGAACTTCCTTTGGTTTTGAGAGGGCCACATTGTTTTCCTCTGAATTGATGTTGATGTTTGTTGCTGTTCTGTTGAAAATGCCTGCCTATCATCCATCATCCGCTTTTGACAGAGTATGCACGGATGCTTTAGTTGCATGGACGTACTGGTGCTCCTCCTAATAGATGACACAACTCCTGACCACCCATTAAGCAGTTCTCTTTTTTGTAACCCTCAGCTTGATTCTCAGAGTCCTGAGTCGCTCCTGATGGGTCTCCTTCTCTGACTTCTTACCCTTCAGTATTGCCTTCCTTTACTAAGGGCCAAGGTATTCCTCCCGAGGCACATATTCTGGGAAGCCATATGGTATTTCCCTTTGTCTGCTTGCCTTTTCCATTTCCCATTAGCAGGGCATGGGACATTCATGTCAAGGCAAGTCCAGGGATTCATCACATCGGTGGCAGAGGAATACTGTGTTGCTGAAAGGGACCCACACTTCCTGATCCACTAGTCCGTGCAAGGGCATGGCGGCTCACTCCAAAGGACTGCTCGATTGGGCCTTGCAAGCCGTCGTTATAGGCCTTCCCTTTCCTTCTGACTAAAGAGACTTGGTCAACACGTCAATACCCGTTACCACAACAAGTACAGTTAACTAATAATGACAACGGATTCGATTCAGGCCTCTTTTTGAGAATAAGCTCTGATGCAGAATGTCACTCTCCTCGAAGACTTTGCAAAGGTGTTTAAGGGAAAGCCAGGTAGACAGAGGCCTCATCCCTTAGCCGCATGTTTCAAAACACTAGGAGACGAGGCCACAGACCGAACCATATTGTGATGCTTTCACCTTACCTCGGAAAGGGACTTTCTGTACTATAGTCATCACTGACCCATAGGCAATAGACACTGACAAGGTACGCTCTCCCCCACAGACCCCACGGAGAGCTGCTCATACCAGCGAGGCCACAACTTTTCTCGAGATATCTAGAAATTGTAGTGGCAAAGGACACGTTGCCGTCTCCGGGGATATGTTGGCCTACAGGAAGGTATACTGAATGCCATTTTCCTTCCTCTATGTCTCCAGAAAGGGGAAGTTGGACATTAACCCACAAGACATCCTGAGTTCTTGCCAGGTTCAGAGGGCTCTTGTTTGGTCCTTCCTGGGGCTTCCTACTTAAAGCCATAGCACACCAAGGTCATGGGAGAGGGACAGCTGCTTCAGTGAAGCCAGCATCTGTGATGTCACAAAGCTTTGAGGTCATAGCAACCACTCCTCATCAACCCAGGCCTGATCACTACACTTGACTGGAGTAGTCATGGGTGGGCCAAGAAGACCCCAAGCCATCCAAAAACGTTGGAGCCGCCTGGGTCTCTCACCAAGTCAGTTTGCGAAGCGAGTCGGTGTCACCTTCTCCATGGCTCAATTCGTAGTGTTTGGTCGTGAGTGTCAAAACGAGCCCTCTGAACCTCCGAGAAAGGCAAGGAACATTTACTCCATCTTAGCCACGACAGGCCAAGAAACTAACAGACCGCAAGCAAAGCCTCAAGGGAGGAAATCTGAGCCCTGCACAAGTGTAAGGCCCTCCCACCCAAACACGGAGCATCTGAACAGGAAAAGGGCCACCCAAGGGAAGCTCAATGTGAATCCCAAAACCGTGCCAAAGACATGTCTGGACTCCTCCACAGCAAGGACACGAGTACCTCGAGCGTCTCCAGAAACGGTGCCGAAAAGGCCTCCCAATCTTCCAAAAAGACCATGCATCCAAGGCAGACTCTCCACCCTAGAACCTTAGGTCCAGGGCGGACTCATGTTCTTGGAGTCCACAGGAGCCAACGGAGAGCATGTTGGAAGAGACCCATAGCCCAAGTGAAGCCATTTGAAAGACTTCTGGAACCGTTTCAGGAAGACAACATGTATGTCCAAAAGGACGCATTGAAGAGGATTTGAATGTGGAAGAACCTTGAGCACTCCCTCAGGGTGGAGCAGCTACCCTCTGTGGAACTGCATGCAGGTGTGGAAGTACAATCCAGTCTTCACCCTCTCATGACCATCCCCCAAATGGTAACATGCGATAAGAAAACAGTGCCTCTTGCAGAAAATTGGCATGTTCGAATGGAGCCCCGAGAGGATGAACAATGTGTTAACAAGGGGTCAGTACAGCGCGACCGACAGCGGATGCTGCAGGTTGGTGAGGACATCCTTTGCCAGGAAGGCAAAGAACAGAAGAATGAACAAGGGAGCTCCGAGCAAAGGTCGGGGATTTTAGGATGGTGGGAGGTTCTCTGTACCTGGCTGCCCTCCATCGGAACCTAGGTCCAAATTCAATAAAACATCCTTTGGCCCCAGTCAATTATTGTCCCTGTTTTTGTCTTTGTTATCTTATCCAACGTGCACATGCATGTATTGGACAGAGAGGCAGAGAGATCCCAATCAGGGTGTTGAGCTGGAGAGGGAGAAGCTTACTTGCCCCTGAGCAGAGAACCTGAGAACAGAGTCAATGCCAAGACCCTGGAAACATGAGTGGATCTGAAGGTCACCTCGGAACTGATGGAGACAACTCCTGGTTCTAGATAGAACCGCTGTTCTGTCATTGTTCAGAAATGCAGGGGATAAGGATTTTGGCTTGGGCTGGTGTTGCTTGAGTTCTCCTTCCTGCTTCGAGAGCTGGTATAGCTTTACCTTTTGAAGTCAGTGATTGGGCTATGGACAAACTATTCTCCGATGCCTATTTGGCTAAACTGAATACCTCCATGCCTAGAGTTCCCAGGTGGATAGGCACTATGTCTTTAGGTGCTCCGCTTCTGTGGAAGGTGTTGGGAGTCCTCTGTGCCACTTATTCTGGACCACTTTCTCTGCTCCCAGATGAGGGTCCTTTTCAGGCCTGAGTTCTCCAATCTAGGATCAGATCTCTAATCTTACTCTCACTCTTACTTCGCCTACAAGAGGCTCCTCTTTCAGTTCCTTGGAGATTCCCTAAGCTCACTAACATGTTCCATCATTCTGCCTTTGCTCTTAGAATTTGCCTCCTTATTTTCTAGGCTTGTTCTTCCCGGTCCCTAATTGGATCCTCCACTTCTGCGGTGTTCCTTGACTTTGCATCCAGTCTCCTGACAATCTTCTCTTCAGGAGTTCTTTAGGTGATTTTATCTTTATCAGTTTTATCTCTGTGGTTCGAGACTCTCTGATTCTCCTAGGTTTTCCAATGTACTGCGAGTATGCAGGCTGCTGCTTTCAATCCCGTATCGGGCATGTTCTATGTAGTGGCTTTACTCTGATTGCCTAGCCGTGATCGTTCCTCCTTCCTTAACCTGGGCATCAATTGATTCTTCCATCTTTGCGTTGGCTCTAGGTTGGATACCTCTCTGTATTCGTTAAACTCATTCTGTTTTCTAACCTGAGGGTAATTTCTATAGGAGGAAAGGATCCTGAGTGACCCAGGGCTGGCCCTTCAGATTTGTTGAGTGCGTGCATGTGTGTGTGTTTTTGAGTGTGTATGTGGCATGCATGTCATCTGCTGTTGGTGTTGTGCCTGACCCTGTCCTGGAGGCAAGTCATTTGTAGTAGCTCTCCTTTTGGGCCGTTTGAATTTTTAGGGTCCGGGCTGAATATGGTGATGTACACCTTGGTGGGCTCTGGTGTGCCTGTGAAAGGAAAAACTCCGCCAACTCAACAGAACGCAGGCCTGCAGAATTCTGTGTTCAGAAGAGTACGTGTGGTCAATGCTTTCTTCTCGTCACATATGGGAGAGTCTGTAACCCTCGGACTTAGCTCTTCAACTGAGGAAAGCAGTCCTCCAAGTGTTCCACTGTTGGGATTTCATGTTGGCTGGCTAGTCAGCCTATGTCCTCACCTACGTGTCTGGCCAGTAGCTCGGTCTTGATGCTGCTGTTGCGAGAGCCCCAAATTTATGATGTCCACATTGAGTCATCTCCACGAACACTGCCTTTCACGGAATCACTCCCACAACTCACCATCTTCCCACTGCGTCTCTTGGTATTGTGTCTCTCTGATCATTGTCTCCAGGCTTGTGCTCCTGGTCGCTTGTTGGTGTCATATGCAGGAAAAAGATGGTGTTCTTTCAAGTCAATGTCTGCCAAGCCTGCTGACATGAAACCTTCATCCCTCAACACTTGTGTTGTCAAGTAGTCGTGCCCTTCAGTCCCTCGGCGTGTCACAGTCAATGGCACTGGGAAACAGGTTCCGTGTGGGTTCCCGGTGTGCCCTGCTCTTCTGTGCCTTGGTCCTCTTCATGGGCTCCAGCCCTCTGATCCACAAACCAACCAAATCTCCCCTGAGCCATGTCTCCAACCTTCTCCCATCATCTCTGCAACTTCCGTTCTCTTTCACTCTAGAGTTTACCTTGTAGGTAAATGGTCAATTTCCACCCCACTGCAGTTGTTGTGTTCATCTTTCTGTTGCCTTCATGCCTGAAGAAGTATGAGGTTATTAGTCACTACTACCATCTCACTGTCTTCCATGTCTCCACTATTTGTACTGAGACATAAGCAAGAAGGAATTCTACCACTTGTCTCTTATGGCAGTCTTGCAGAGAGCATTGGGCTTTGTCACCTCTATCATGCTCGGAATGACAACAAACAGACGATTTCACTAACTCATGACAGTCAAGAAACATACGAAAGAGTATTGGGACAAACAGTATGACTCTAATGAGGAATTCAAATGGTGGTGTTTCTTGGAAGGCAGTTTTGTGAAAACATGAGTTTCTTGAAGAGGACAAGAGATGACATTCCTTGCAGGAGATTCCTGAAAGCGATGGAATGAGAGTTTTCAAGGCATGTCAAATAGAATTGCTACCCATAAGAGACCGAATTCCATTCTCTCGTATTTTAATAATAATTGTGATGTGAAACACACACACACCACACAACATTAACACATGCATATGCACACACACACGAACACACACAAAGATTAGACATGCAAAAAAAGGGGAGAAATCGAGGAAACATATAAATGAAGCAACCCCCCAAAAATACCATATAGGTGAAAGGCAAATAGAATCCAAGTGAAAAGCCAATCGAAATGAGAAAGTGAACTATTACCTATCAATAATACTTTCAGTACTCAGGACTAAAGTCTCCCGTCAATACAAACCGTTGGTAGGAGTGGTTGAAATTCCAAAACAAAACAATACAAAACAAAGTTAGAAAACATTTATAAAAAAAAGGCAAATATTAAACAAGCTAATCCTTCTGATGCCCATTGGAGATTTCCTTCGACTATAAAGAAACTCATAGCTTGCAAGTGAAGAAATCGCGAAGACGTAGGTTATGCTATTTCCAAGGAGAAGAGATCCAAAGTGTTTGTGCCTAAGTCAGTGAGAGTGATTTTATGCCTTCGAGAGACAAAAGCTAAGCGGAAGGTGTTTTGTTTGATGGAGCATCAAAACAAAAGAAACCTGGAAGAATTGCCAACACATACACCGTAAACAACGCTGTATCTAAACGTTGGAAGCCTATGAACACACAGGAACAGAGATGGCGACTTTTATCCAATAGTGTTGGCAACTATGATATCCCCGTTAAGCACAGGACAGATCATCTGGATGGGAAGGTGCTAAGGAATAACAGATGTCCACATGGGCTCTCGAGACCACCTGAACTTTGGGGATCCATGAGAAAGATTGCGTCTCTGAGGACAATATGATATGTTCGTCCAAGCAGCAGACCTAACTTTGTCTATCTCAGGTCATGAGCTCGAGGCCAAATCCAGTCTTAATTCATGGAAGAGAAGTCAAAACCACGACAGTGCTCTTATGATCACGAAGGTATGAAACCAGGAAGATATCACTTTCAAATTGGAAAATCAGCCAGACATTAAAGTTGGAAAACACAACCAACTCACGAACTAGCAATGAATGTAGGAAAGAAAATCCAAAGGAAAAGCAGAAAGAGCAAACGAAGGAATTCTAAGAAACTTAGAGGATGATGCCAAAACATTTTATGGGGAAACCATATATGGATAAATGCATGCATTGCCAAAATTTAAAAACACCGAGAAATAAAGCCACCTAAAAGGATGACTGAAGGAACAAGATGAAGAAAAACCGAACTCCAAGGTAACAGAAAAATTGAAATCATACATGTGATTATCAAAATTAAGGATATACAAACAAACCAATCGGAAAAAAATCATGAGATCTCACACTTGAGTTTTGACAACACAAACAACCCGCAGAAACCATTACGGGATAAAACAGGGAGACAAGCACACAGCTGCAAGTATGAAACCACATGACAACTGCTAGCAAGGAACAAAGAATAACCGAAAAGGCACATCCACACATTCATGCAAGCAAATCCAAGAACTGAGAGAAAAGGATAAATTCGCAGAGACATAGAAACTTCCTAGATTAGATCAGGAAACCTACAAAATCTCAGCCCTCTTGTAGAGACGGAAGCATTTGAGGCAGTAATACAACCCCTGCCAACACACAGTAGGCCAAGTCAAGTCATTTTCCTGGGCCATTCTTCTAGGTATTTAGTGAAGGCATTGTGATGTCCACTCATCAAATCCAGAGATGGAAGAAGCGGGTAAACTCTAATTCACAAGGATAAAGACCCAATTCAAAGAAGGACATTTTAGGAAACACACCCATGTCATTTCAATAAGGAAAGATAATAAACAATATAATTCTTTCTTGTTCTCCCTGAACTTCCTTTGGTTTTGAGAGGGCCACATTGTTTTCCTCTGAATTGATGTTGATGTTTGTTGCTGTTCTGTTGAAAATGCCTGCCTATCATCCATCATCCGTTTTTGACAGAGTATGCACGGATGCTTTAGTTGCATGGACGTACTGGTGCTCCTCCTAATAGATGACACAACTCCTGACCACCCATTAAGCAGTTCTCTTTTTTGTAACCCTCAGCTTGATTCTCAGAGTCCTGAGTCGCTCCTGATGGGTCTCCTTCTCTGACTTCTTACCCTTCAGTATTGCCTTCCTTTACTAAGGGCCAAGGTATTCCTCCCGAGGCACATATTCTGGGAAGCCATATGGTATTTCCCTTTGTCTGCTTGCCTTTTCCATTTCCCATTAGCAGGGCATGGGACATTCATGTCAAGGCAAGTCCAGGGATTCATCACATCGGTGGCAGAGGAATACTGTGTTGCTGAAAGGGACCCACACTTCCTGATCCACTAGTCCGTACAAGGGCATGGCGGCTCACTCCAAAGGACTGCTCGATTGGGCCTTGCAAGCCGTCGTTATAGGCCTTCCCTTTCCTTCTGACTAAAGAGACTTGGTCAACACGTCAATACCCGTTACCACAACAAGTACAGTTAACTAATAATGACAACGGATTCGATTCAGGCCTCTTTTTGAGAATAAGCTCTGATGCAGAATGTCACTCTCCTCGAAGACTTTGCAAAGGTGTTTAAGGGAAAGCCAGGTAGACAGAGGCCTCATCCCTTAGCCGCATGTTTCAAAACACTAGGAGACGAGGCCACACACCGAACCCTATTGTGATGCTTTCACCTTACCTCGGAAAGGGACTTTCTGTACTGTAGTCATCACTGACCCATAGGCAATAGACACTGACAAGGTACGCTCTCCCCCACAGACCCCACGGAGAGCTGCTCATACCAGCGAGGCCACAACTTTTCTCGAGATATCTAGAAATTGTAGTGGCAAAGGACACGTTGCCGTCTCCGGGGATATGTTGGCCTACAGGAAGGTATACTGAATGCCATTTTCCTTCCTCTATGTCTCCAGAAAGGGGAAGTTGGACATTAACCCACAAGACATCCTGAGTTCTTGCCAGGTTCAGAGGGCTCTTGTTTGGTCCTTCCTGGGGCTTCCTACTTAAAGCCATAGCACACCAAGGTCATGGGAGAGGGACAGCTGCTTCAGTGAAGCCAGCATCTGTGATGTCACAAAGCTTTGAGGTCATAGCAACCACTCCTCATCAACCCAGGCCTGATCACTACACTTGACTGGAGTAGTCATGGGTGGGCCAAGAAGACCCCAAGCCATCCAAAAACGTTGGAGCCGCCTGGGTCTCTCACCAAGTCAGTTTGCGAAGCGAGTCGATGTCACCTTCTCCATGGCTCAATTCGTAGTGTTTGGTCGTGAGTGTCAAAACGAGCCCTCTGAACCTCAGAGAAAGGCAAGGAACATTTACTCCATCTTAGCCACGACAGGCCAAGAAACTAACAGACCGCAAGCAAAGCCTCAAGGGAGGAAATCTGAGCCCTGCACAAGTGTAAGGCCCTCCCACCCAAACACGGAGCATCTGAACAGGAAAAGGGCCACCCAAGGGAAGCTCAATGTGAATCCCAAAACCGTGCCAAAGACATGTCTGGACTCCTCCACAGCAAGGACACGAGTACCTCGAGCGTCTCCAGAAACGGTGCCGAAAAGGCCTCCCAATCTTCCAAAAAGACCATGCATCCAAGGCAGACTCTCCACCCTAGAACCTTAGGTCCAGGGCGGACTCATGTTCTTGGAGTCCACAGGAGCCAACGGAGAGCATGTTGGAAGAGACCCATAGCCCAAGTGAAGCCATTTGAAAGACTTCTGGAACCGTTTCAGGAAGACAACATGTATGTCCAAAAGGACGCATTGAAGAGGATTTGAATGTGGAAGAGCCTTGAGCACTCCCTCAGGGTGGAGCAGCTACCCTCTGTGGAACTGCATGCAGGTGTGGAAGTACAATCCAGTCTTCACCCTCTCATGACCATCCCCCAAATGGTAACATGCGATAAGAAAACAGTGCCTCTTGCAGAAAATTGGCATGTTCGAATGGAGCCCCGAGAGGATGAACAATGTGTTAACAAGGGGTCAGTACAGCGCGACCGACAGCGGATGCTGCAGGTTGGTGAGGACATCCTTTGCCAGGAAGGCAAAGAACAGAAGAATGAACAAGGGAGCTCCGAGCAAAGGTCGGGGATTTTAGGATGGTGGGAGGTTCTCTGTACCTGGCTGCCCTCCATCGGAACCTAGGTCCAAATTCAATAAAACATCCTTTGGCCCCAGTCAATTATTGTCACTGTTTTTGTCTTTGTTATCTTATCCAACGTGCACATGCATGTATTGGACAGAGAGGCAGAGAGATCCCAATCAGGGTGTTGAGCTGGAGAGGGAGAAGCTTACTTGCCCCTGAGCAGAGAACCTGAGAACAGAGTCAATGCCAAGACCCTGGAAACATGAGTGGATCTGAAGGTCACCTCGGAACTGATGGAGACAACTCCTGGTTCTAGATAGAACCGCTGTTCTGTCATTGTTCAGAAATGCAGGGGATAAGGATTTTGGCTTGGGCTGGTGTTGCTTGAGTTCTCCTTCCTGCTTCGAGAGCTGGTATAGCTTTACCTTTTGAAGTCAGTGATTGGGCTATGGACAAACTATTCTCCGATGCCTATTTGGCTAAACTGAATACCTCCATGCCTAGAGTTCCCAGGTGGATAGGCACTATGTCTTTAGGTGCTCCGCTTCTGTGGAAGGTGTTGGGAGTCCTCTGTGCCACTTATTCTGGACCACTTTCTCTGCTCCCAGATGAGGGTCCTTTTCAGGCCTGAGTTCTCCAATCTAGGATCAGATCTCTAATCTTACTCTCACTCTTACTTCGCCTACAAGAGGCTCCTCTTTCAGTTCCTTGGAGATTCCCTAAGCTCACTAACATGTTCCATCATTCTGCCTTTGCTCTTAGAATTTGCCTCCTTATTTTCTAGGCTTGTTCTTCCCCGTCCCTAATTGGATCCTCCACTTCTGCGGTGTTCCTTGACTTTGCATCCAGTCTCCTGACAATCTTCTCTTCAGGAGTTCTTTAGGTGATTTTATCTTTATCAGTTTTATCTCTGTGGTTCGAGACTCTCTGATTCTCCTAGGTTTTCCAATGTACTGCGAGTATGCAGGCTGCTGCTTTCAATCCCGTATCGGGCATGTTCTATGTAGTGGCTTTACTCTGATTGCCTAGCCGTGATCGTTCCTCCTTCCTTAACCTGGGCATCAATTGATTCTTCCATCTTTGCGTTGGATCTAGGTTGGATACCTCTCTGTATTCGTTAAACTCATTCTGTTTTCTAACCTGAGGGTAATTCCTATAGGAGGAAAGGATCCTGAGTGACCCAGGGCTGGCCCTTCAGATTTGTTGAGTGCGTGCATGTGTGTGTGTTTTTGAGTGTGTATGTGGCATGCATGTCATCTGCTGTTGGTGTTGTGCCTGACCCTGTCCTGGAGGCAAGTCATTTGTAGTAGCTCTCCTTTTGGGCCGTTTGAATTTTTAGGGTCCGGGCTGAATATGGCGATGTACACCTTGGTGGGCTCTGGTGTGCCTGTGAAAGGAAAAACTCCGCCAACTCAACAGAACGCAGGCCTGCAGAATTCTGTGTTCAGAAGAGAACGTGTGGTCAATGCTTTCTTCTCGTCACATATGGGAGAGTCTGTAACCCTCGGACTTAGCTCTTCAACTGAGGAAAGCAGTCCTCCAAGTGTTCCACTGTTGGGATTTCATGTTGGCTGGCTAGTGAGCCTATGTCCTCACCTACGTGTCTGGCCAGTAGCTCGGTCTTGATGCTGCTGTTGCGAGAGCCCCAAATTTATGATGTCCACATTGAGTCATCTCCACGAACACTGCCTTTCACGGAATCACTCCCACAACTCACCATCTTCCCACTGCGTCTCTTGGTATTGTGTCTCTCTGATCATTGTCTCCAGGCTTGTGCTCCTGGTCGCTTGTTGGTGTCATATGCAGGAAAAAGATGGTGTTCTTTCAAGTCAATGTCTGCCAAGCCTGCTGACATGAAACCTTCAGCCCTCAACACTTGTGTTGTCAAGTAGTCGTGCCCTTCAGTCCCTCGGCGTGTCACAGTCAATGGCACTGGGAAACAGGTTCCGTGTGGGTTCCCGGTGTGCCCTGCTCTTCTGTGCCTTGGTCCTCTTCATGGGCTCCAGCCCTCTGATCCACAAACCAACCAAATCTCCCCTGAGCCATGTCTCCAACCTTCTCCCATCATCTCTGCAACTTCCGTTCTCTTTCACTCTAGAGTTTACCTTGTAGGTAAATGGTCAATTTCCACCCCACTGCAGTTGTTGTGTTCATCTTCCTGTTGCCTTCATGCCTGAAGAAGTATGAGGTTATTAGTCACTACTACCATCTCACTGTCTTCCATGTCTCCACTATTTGTACTGAGACATAAGCAAGAAGGAATTCTACCACTTGTCTCTTATGGCAGTCTTGCAGAGAGCATTGGGCTTTGTCACCTCTATCATGCTCGGAATGACAACAAACAGACGATTTCACTAACTCATGACAGTCAAGAAACATACGAAAGAGTATTGGGACAAACAGTATGACTCTAATGAGGAATTCAAATGGTGGTGTTTCTTGGAAGGCAGTTTTGTGAAAACATGAGTTTCTTGAAGAGGACAAGAGATGACATTCCTTGCAGGAGATTCCTGAAAGCGATGGAATGAGAGTTTTCAAGGCATGTCAAATAGAATTGCTACCCATAAGAGACCGAATTCCATTCTCTCGTATTTTAATAATAATTGTGATGTGAAACACACACACACCACACAACATTAACACATGCATATGCACACACACATGAACACACACAAAGATTAGACATGCAAAAAAAGGGGAGAAATCGAGGAAACATATAAATGAAGCAACCCCCCAAAAATACCATATAGGTGAAAGGCAAATAGAATCCAAGTGAAAAGCCAATCGAAATGAGAAAGTGAACTATTACCTATCAATAATACTTTCAGTACTCAGGACTAAAGTCTCCCGTCAATACAAACCGTTGGTAGGAGTGGTTGAAATTCCAAAACAAAACAATACAAAACAAAGTTAGAAAACATTTATAAAAAAAAGGCAAATATTAAACAAGCTAATCCTTCTGATGCCCATTGGAGATTTCCTTCGACTATAAAGAAACTCATAGCTTGCAAGTGAAGAAATCGCGAAGACGTAGGTTATGCTATTTCCAAGGAGAAGAGATCCAAAGTGTTTGTGCCTAAGTCAGTGAGAGTGATTTTATGCCTTCGAGAGACAAAAGCTAAGCGGAAGGTGTTTTGTTTGATGGAGCATCAAAACAAAAGAAACCTGGAAGAATTGCCAACACATACACCGTAAACAACGCTGTATCTAAACGTTGGAAGCCTATGAACACACAGGAACAGAGATGGCGACTTTTATCCAATAGTGTTGGCAACTATGATATCCCCGTTAAGCACAGGACAGATCATCTGGATGGGAAGGTGCTAAGGAATAACAGATGTCCACATGGGCTCTCGAGACCACCTGAACTTTGGGGATCCATGAGAAAGATTGCGTCTCTGAGGACAATATGATATGTTCGTCCAAGCAGCAGACCTAACTTTGTCTATCTCAGGTCATGAGCTCGAGGCCAAATCCAGTCTTAATTCATGGAAGAGAAGTCAAAACCACGACAGTGCTCTTATGATCACGAAGGTATGAAACCAGGAAGATATCACTTTCAAATTGGAAAATCAGCCAGACATTAAAGTTGGAAAACACAACCAACTCACGAACTAGCAATGAATGTAGGAAAGAAAATCCAAAGGAAAAGCAGAAAGAGCCATGAACGAAGGAATTCTAAGAAACTTAGAGGATGATGCCAAAACATTTTATGGGGAAACCATATATGGATAAATGCATGCATTGCCAAAATTTAAAAACACCGAGAAATAAAGCCACCTAAAAGGATGACTGAAGGAACAAGATGAAGAAAAACCGAACTCCAAGGTAACAGAAAAATTGAAATCATACATGTGATTATCAAAATTAAGGATATACAAACAAACCAATCGGAAAAAAATCATGAGATCTCACACTTGAGTTTTGACAACACAAACAACCCGCAGAAACCATTACGGGATAAAACAGGGAGACAAGCACACAGCTGCAAGTATGAAACCACATGACAACTGCTAGCAAGGAACAAAGAATAACCGAAGAGGCACATCCACACATTCATGCAAGCAAATCCAAGAACTGAGAGAAAAGGATAAATTCGCAGAGACATAGAAACTTCCTAGATTAGATCAGGAAACCTACAAAATCTCAGCCCTCTTGTAGAGACGGAAGCATTTGAGGCAGTAATACAACCCCTGCCAACACACAGTAGGCCAAGTCAAGTCATTTTCCTGGGCCATTCTTCTAGGTATTTAGTGAAGGCATTGTGATGTCCACTCATCAAATCCAGAGATGGAAGAAGCGGGTAAACTCTAATTCACAAGGATAAAGACCCAATTCAAAGAAGGACATTTTAGGAAACACACCCATGTCATTTCAATAAGGAAAGATAATAAACAATATAATTCTTTCTTGTTCTCCCTGAACTTCCTTTGGTTTTGAGAGGGCCACATTGTTTTCCTCTGAATTGATGTTGATGTTTGTTGCTGTTCTGTTGAAAATGCCTGCCTATCATCCATCATCCGCTTTTGACAGAGTATGCACGGATGCTTTAGTTGCATGGACGTACTGGTGCTCCTCCTAATAGATGACACAACTCCTGACCACCCATTAAGCAGTTCTCTTTTTTGTAACCCTCAGCTTGATTCTCAGAGTCCTGAGTCGCTCCTGATGGGTCTCCTTCTCTGACTTCTTACCCTTCAGTATTGCCTTCCTTTACTAAGGGCCAAGGTATTCCTCCCGAGGCACATATTCTGGGAAGCCATATGGTATTTCCCTTTGTCTGCTTGCCTTTTCCATTTCCCATTAGCAGGGCATGGGACATTCATGTCAAGGCAAGTCCAGGGATTCATCACATCGGTGGCAGAGGAATACTGTGTTGCTGAAAGGGACCCACACTTCCTGATCCACTAGTCCGTGCAAGGGCATGGCGGCTCACTCCAAAGGACTGCTCGATTGGGCCTTGCAAGCCGTCGTTATAGGCCTTCCCTTTCCTTCTGACTAAAGAGACTTGGTCAACACGTCAATACCCGTTACCACAACAAGTACAGTTAACTAATAATGACAACGGATTCGATTCAGGCCTCTTTTTGAGAATAAGCTCTGATGCAGAATGTCACTCTCCTCGAAGACTTTGCAAAGGTGTTTAAGGGAAAGCCAGGTAGACAGAGGCCTCATCCCTTAGCCGCATGTTTCAAAACACTAGGAGACGAGGCCACAGACCGAACCCTATTGTGATGCTTTCACCTTACCTCGGAAAGGGACTTTCTGTACTGTAGTCATCACTGACCCATAGGCAATAGACACTGACAAGGTACGCTCTCCCCCACAGACCCCACGGAGATCTGCTCATACCAGCGAGGCCACAACTTTTCTCGAGATATCTAGAAATTGTAGTGGCAAAGGACACGTTGCCGTCTCCGGGGATATGTTGGCCTACAGGAAGGTATACTGAATGCCATTTTCCTTCCTCTATGTCTCCAGAAAGGGGAAGTTGGACATTAACCCACAAGACATCCTGAGTTCTTGCCAGGTTCAGAGGGCTCTTGTTTGGTCCTTCCTGGGGCTTCCTACTTAAAGCCATAGCACACCAAGGTCATGGGAGAGGGACAGCTGCTTCAGTGAAGCCAGCATCTGTGATGTCACAAAGCTTTGAGGTCATAGCAACCACTCCTCATCAACCCAGGCCTGATCACTACACTTGACTGGAGTAGTCATGGGTGGGCCAAGAAGACCCCAAGCCATCCAAAAACGTTGGAGCCGCCTGGGTCTCTCACCAAGTCAGTTTGCGAAGCGAGTCGGTGTCACCTTCTCCATGGCTCAATTCGTAGTGTTTGGTCGTGAGTGTCAAAACGAGCCCTCTGAACCTCCGAGAAAGGCAAGGAACATTTACTCCATCTTAGCCACGACAGGCCAAGAAACTAACAGACCGCAAGCAAAGCCTCAAGGGAGGAAATCTGAGCCCTGCACAAGTGTAAGGCCCTCCCACCCAAACACGGAGCATCTGAACAGGAAAAGGGCCACCCAAGGGAAGCTCAATGTGAATCCCAAAACCGTGCCAAAGACATGTCTGGACTCCTCCACAGCAAGGACACGAGTACCTCGAGCGTCTCCAGAAACGGTGCCGAAAAGGCCTCCCAATCTTCCAAAAAGACCATGCATCCAAGGCAGACTCTCCACCCTAGAACCTTAGGTCCAGGGCGGACTCATGTTCTTGGAGTCCACAGGAGCCAACGGAGAGCATGTTGGAAGAGACCCATAGCCCAAGTGAAGCCATTTGAAAGACTTCTGGAACCGTTTCAGGAAGACAACATGTATGTCCAAAAGGACGCATTGAAGAGGATTTGAATGTGGAAGAACCTTGAGCACTCCCTCAGGGTGGAGCAGCTACCCTCTGTGGAACTGCATGCAGGTGTGGAAGTACAATCCAGTCTTCACCCTCTCATGACCATCCCCCAAATGGTAACATGCGATAAGAAAACAGTGCCTCTTGCAGAAAATTGGCATGTTCGAATGGAGCCCCGAGAGGATGAACAATGTGTTAACAAGGGGTCAGTACAGCGCGACCGACAGCGGATGCTGCAGGTTGGTGAGGACATCCTTTGCCAGGAAGGCAAAGAACAGAAGAATGAACAAGGGAGCTCCGAGCAAAGGTCGGGGATTTTAGGATGGTGGGAGGTTCTCTGTACCTGGCTGCCCTCCATCGGAACCTAGGTCCAAATTCAATAAAACATCCTTTGGCCCCAGTCAATTATTGTCCCTGTTTTTGTCTTTGTTATCTTATCCAACGTGCACATGCATGTATTGGACAGAGAGGCAGAGAGATCCCAATCAGGGTGTTGAGCTGGAGAGGGAGAAGCTTACTTGCCCCTGAGCAGAGAACCTGAGAACAGAGTCAATGCCAAGACCCTGGAAACATGAGTGGATCTGAAGGTCACCTCGGAACTGATGGAGACAACTCCTGGTTCTAGATAGAACCGCTGTTCTGTCATTGTTCAGAAATGGAGGGGATAAGGATTTTGGCTTGGGCTGGTGTTGCTTGAGTTCTCCTTCCTGCTTCGAGAGCTGGTATAGCTTTACCTTTTGAAGTCAGTGATTGGGCTATGGACAAACTATTCTCCGATGCCTATTTGGCTAAACTGAATACCTCCATGCCTAGAGTTCCCAGGTGGATAGGCACTATGTCTTTAGGTGCTCCGCTTCTGTGGAAGGTGTTGGGAGTCCTCTGTGCCACTTATTCTGGACCACTTTCTCTGCTCCCAGATGAGGGTCCTTTTCAGGCCTGAGTTCTCCAATCTAGGATCAGATCTCTAATCTTACTCTCACTCTTACTTCGCCTACAAGAGGCTCCTCTTTCAGTTCCTTGGAGATTCCCTAAGCTCACTAACATGTTCCATCATTCTGCCTTTGCTCTTAGAATTTGCCTCCTTATTTTCTAGGCTTGTTCTTCCCGGTCCCTAATTGGATCCTCCACTTCTGCGGTGTTCCTTGACTTTGCATCCAGTCTCCTGACAATCTTCTCTTCAGGAGTTCTTTAGGTGATTTTATCTTTATCAGTTTTATCTCTGTGGTTCGAGACTCTCTGATTCTCCTAGGTTTTCCAATGTACTGCGAGTATGCAGGCTGCTGCTTTCAATCCCGTATCGGGCATGTTCTATGTAGTGGCTTTACTCTGATTGCCTAGCCGTGATCGTTCCTCCTTCCTTAACCTGGGCATCAATTGATTCTTCCATCTTTGCGTTGGATCTAGGTTGAATACCTCTCTGTATTCGTTAAACTCATTCTGTTTTCTAACCTGAGGGTAATTTCTATAGGAGGAAAGGATCCTGAGTGACCCAGGGCTGGCCCTTCAGATTTGTTGAGTATGTGCATGTGTGTGTGTTTTTGAGTGTGTATGTGGCATGCATGTCATCTGCTGTTGGTGTTGTGCCTGACCCTGTCCTGGAGGCAAGTCATTTGTAGTAGCTCTCCTTTTGGGCCGTTTGAATTTTTAGGGTCCAGGCTGAATATGGTGATGTACACCTTGGTGGGCTCTGGTGTGCCTGTGAAAGGAAAAACTCCGCCACCTCAACAGAACGCAGGCCTGCAGAATTCTGTGTTCAGAAGAGAACGTGTGGTCAATGCTTTCTACTCGTCACATATGGGAGAGTCTGTAACCCTCGGACTTAGCTCTTCAACTGAGGAAAGCAGTCCTCCAAGTGTTCCACTGTTGGGATTTCATGTTGGCTGGCTAGTCAGCCTATGTCCTCACCTACGTGTCTGGCCAGTAGCTCGGTCTTGATGCTGCTGTTGCGAGAGCCCCAAATTTATGATGTCCACATTGAGTCATCTCCACGAACACTGCCTTTCACGGAATCACTCCCACAACTCACCATCTTCCCACTGCGTCTCTTGGTATTGTGTCTCTCTGATCATTGTCTCCAGGCTTGTGCTCCTGGTCGCTTGTTGGTGTCATATGCAGGAAAAAGATGGTGTTCTTTCAAGTCAATGTCTGCCAAGCCTGCTGACATGAAACCTTCAGCCCTCAACACATGTGTTGTCAAGTAGTCGTGCCCTTCAGTCCCTCGGCGTGTCACAGTCAATGGCACTGGGAAACAGGTTCCGTGTGGGTTCCCGGTGTGCCCTGCTCTTCTGTGCCTTGGTCCTCTTCATGGGCTCCAGCCCTCTGATCCACAAACCAACCAAATCTCCCCTGAGCCATGTCTCCAACCTTCTCCCATCATCTCTGCAACTTCCGTTCTCTTTCACTCTAGAGTTTACCTTGTAGGTAAATGGTCAATTTCCACCCCACTGCAGTTGTTGTGTTCATCTTCCTGTTGCCTTCATGCCTGAAGAAGTATGAGGTTATTAGTCACTACTACCATCTCACTGTCTTCCATGTCTCCACTATTTGTACTGAGACATAAGCAAGAAGGAATTCTACCACTTGTCTCTTATGGCAGTCTTGCAGAGAGCATTGGGCTTTGTCACCTCTATCATGCTCGGAATGACAACAAACAGACGATTTCACTAACTCATGACAGTCAAGAAACATACGAAAGAGTATTGGGACAAACAGTATGACTCTAATGAGGAATTCAAATGGTGGTGTTTCTTGGAAGGCAGTTTTGTGAAAACATGAGTTTCTTGAAGAGGACAAGAGATGACATTCCTTGCAGGAGATTCCTGAAAGCGATGGAATGAGAGTTTTCAAGGCATGTCAAATAGAATTGCTACCCATAAGAGACCGAATTCCATTCTCTCGTATTTTAATAATAATTGTGATGTGAAACACACACACACCACACAACATTAACACATGCATATGCACACGCACATGAACACACACAAAGATTAGACATGCAAAAAAAGGGGAGAAATCGAGGAAACATATAAACGAAGCAACCCCCCAAAAATACCATATAGGTGAAAGGCAAATAGAATCCAAGTGAAAAGCCAATCGAAATGAGAAAGTGAACTATTACCTATCAATAATACTTTCAGTACTCAGGACTAAAGTCTCCCGTCAATACAAACCGTTGGTAGGAGTGGTTGAAATTCCAAAACAAAACAATACAAAACAAAGTTAGAAAACATTTATAAAAAAAAGGCAAATATTAAACAAGCTAATCCTTCTGATGCCCATTGGAGATTTCCTTCGACTATAAAGAAACTCATAGCTTGCAAGTGAAGAAATCGCGAAGACGTAGGTTATGCTATTTCCAAGGAGAAGAGATCCAAAGTGTTTGTGCCTAAGTCAGTGAGAGTGATTTTATGCCTTCGAGAGACAAAAGCTAAGCGGAAGGTGTTTTGTTTGATGGAGCATCAAAACAAAAGAAACCTGGAAGAATTGCCAACACATACACCGTAAACAACGCTGTATCTAAACGTTGGAAGCCTATGAACACACAGGAACAGAGATGGCGACTTTTATCCAATAGTGTTGGCAACTATGATATCCCCGTTAAGCACAGGACAGATCATCTGGATGGGAAGGTGCTAAGGAATAACAGATGTCCACATGGGCTCTCGAGACCACCTGAACTTTGGGGATCCATGAGAAAGATTGCGTCTCTGAGGACAATATGATATGTTCGTCCAAGCAGCAGACCTAACTTTGTCTATCTCAGGTCATGAGCTCGAGGCCAAATCCAGTCTTAATTCATGGAAGAGAAGTCAAAACCACGACAGTGCTCTTATGATCACGAAGGTATGAAACCAGGAAGATATCACTTTCAAATTGGAAAATCAGCCAGACATTAAAGTTGGAAAACACAACCAACTCACGAACTAGCAATGAATGTAGGAAAGAAAATCCAAAGGAAAAGCAGAAAGAGCCATGAACGAAGGAATTCTAAGAAACTTAGAGGATGATGCCAAAACATTTTATGGGGAAACCATATATGGATAAATGCATGCATTGCCAAAATTTAAAAACACCGAGAAATAAAGCCACCTAAAAGGATGACTGAAGGAACAAGATGAAGAAAAACCGAACTCCAAGGTAACAGAAAAATTGAAATCATACATGTGATTATCAAAATTAAGGATATACAAACAAACCAATCGGAAAAAAATCATGAGATCTCACACTTGAGTTTTGACAACACAAACAACCCGCAGAAACCATTACGGGATAAAACAGGGAGACAAGCACACAGCTGCAAGTATGAAACCACATGACAACTGCCAGCAAGGAACAAAGAATAACCGAAGAGGCACATCCACACATTCATGCAAGCAAATCCAAGAACTGAGAGAAAAGGATAAATTCGCAGACACATAGAAACTTCCTAGATTAGATCAGGAAACCTACAAAATCTCAGCCCTCTTGTAGAGACGGAAGCATTTGAGGCAGTAATACAACCCCTGCCAACACACAGTAGGCCAAGTCAAGTCATTTTCCTGGGCCATTCTTCTAGGTATTTAGTGAAGGCATTGTGATGTCCACTCATCAAATCCAGAGATGGAAGAAGCGGGTAAACTCTAATTCACAAGGATAAAGACCCAATTCAAAGAAGGACATTTTAGGAAACACACCCATGTCATTTCAATAAGGAAAGATAATAAACAATATAATTCTTTCTTGTTCTCCCTGAACTTCCTTTGGTTTTGAGAGGGCCACATTGTTTTCCTCTGAATTGATGTTGATGTTTGTTGCTGTTCTGTTGAAAATGCCTGCCTATCATCCATCATCCGTTTTTGACAGAGTATGCACGGATGCTTTAGTTGCATGGACGTACTGGTGCTCCTCCTAATAGATGACACAACTCCTGACCACCCATTAAGCAGTTCTCTTTTTTGTAACCCTCAGCTTGATTCTCAGAGTCCTGAGTCGCTCCTGATGGGTCTCCTTCTCTGACTTCTTACCCTTCAGTATTGCCTTCCTTTACTAAGGGCCAAGGTATTCCTCCCGAGGCACATATTCTGGGAAGCCATATGGTATTTCCCTTTGTCTGCTTGCCTTTTCCATTTCCCATTAGCAGGGCATGGGACATTCATGTCAAGGCAAGTCCAGGGATTCATCACATCGGTGGCAGAGGAATACTGTGTTGCTGAAAGGGACCCAAACTTCCTGATCCACTAGTCCGTGCAAGGGCATGGCGGCTCACTCCAAAGGACTGCTCGATTGGGCCTTGCAAGCCGTCGTTATAGGCCTTCCCTTTCCTTCTGACTAAAGAGACTTGGTCAACACGTCAATACCCGTTACCACAACAAGTACAGTTAACTAATAATGACAACGGATTCGATTCAGGCCTCTTTTTGAGAATAAGCTCTGATGCAGAATGTCACTCTCCTCGAAGACTTTGCAAAGGTGTTTAAGGGAAAGCCAGGTAGACAGAGGCCTCATCCCTTAGCCGCATGTTTCAAAACACTAGGAGACGAGGCCACACACCGAACCCTATTGTGATGCTTTCACCTTACCTCGGAAAGGGACTTTCTGTACTGTAGTCATCACTGACCCATAGGCAATAGACACTGACAAGGTACGCTCTCCCCCACAGACCCCACGGAGAGCTGCTCATACCAGCGAGGCCACAACTTTTCTCGAGATATCTAGAAATTGTAGTGGCAAAGGACACGTTGCCGTCTCCGGGGATATGTTGGCCTACAGGAAGGTATACTGAATGCCATTTTCCTTCCTCTATGTCTCCAGAAAGGGGAAGTTGGACATTAACCCACAAGACATCCTGAGTTCTTGCCAGGTTCAGAGGGCTCTTGTTTGGTCCTTCCTGGGGCTTCCTACTTAAAGCCATAGCACACCAAGGTCATGGGAGAGGGACAGCTGCTTCAGTGAAGCCAGCATCTGTGATGTCACAAAGCTTTGAGGTCATAGCAACCACTCCTCATCAACCCAGGCCTGATCACTACACTTGACTGGAGTAGTCATGGGTGGGCCAAGAAGACCCCAAGCCATCCAAAAACGTTGGAGCCGCCTGGGTCTCTCACCAAGTCAGTTTGCGAAGCGAGTCGGTGTCACCTTCTCCATGGCTCAATTCGTAGTGTTTGGTCGTGAGTGTCAAAACGAGCCCTCTGAACCTCCGAGAAAGGCAAGGAACATTTACTCCATCTTAGCCACGACAGGCCAAGAAACTAACAGACCGCAAGCAAAGCCTCAAGGGAGGAAATCTGAGCCCTGCACAAGTGTAAGGCCCTCCCACCCAAACACGGAGCATCTGAACAGGAAAAGGGCCACCCAAGGGAAGCTCAATGTGAATCCCAAAACCGTGCCAAAGACATGTCTGGACTCCTCCACAGCAAGGACACGAGTACCTCGAGCGTCTCCAGAAACGGTGCCGAAAAGGCCTCCCAATCTTCCAAAAAGACCATGCATCCAAGGCAGACTCTCCACCCTAGAACCTTAGGTCCAGGGCGGACTCATGTTCTTGGAGTCCACAGGAGCCAACGGAGAGCATGTTGGAAGAGACCCATAGCCCAAGTGAAGCCATTTGAAAGACTTCTGGAACCGTTTCAGGAAGACAACATGTATGTCCAAAAGGACGCATTGAAGAGGATTTGAATGTGGAAGAACCTTGAGCACTCCCTCAGGGTGGAGCAGCTACCCTCTGTGGAACTGCATGCAGGTGTGGAAGTACAATCCAGTCTTCACCCTCTCATGACCATCCCCCAAATGGTAACATGCGATAAGAAAACAGTGCCTCTTGCAGAAAATTGGCATGTTCGAATGGAGCCCCGAGAGGATGAACAATGTGTTAACAAGGGGTCAGTACAGCGCGACCGACAGCGGATGCTGCAGGTTGGTGAGGACATCCTTTGCCAGGAAGGCAAAGAACAGAAGAATGAACAAGGGAGCTCCGAGCAAAGGTCGGGGATTTTAGGATGGTGGGAGGTTCTCTGTACCTGGCTGCCCTCCATCGGAACCTAGGTCCAAATTCAATAAAACATCCTTTGGCCCCAGTCAATTATTGTCCCTGTTTTTGTCTTTGTTATCTTATCCAACGTGCACATGCATGTATTGGACAGAGAGGCAGAGAGATCCCAATCAGGGTGTTGAGCTGGAGAGGGAGAAGCTTACTTGCCCCTGAGCAGAGAACCTGAGAACAGAGTCAATGCCAAGACCCTGGAAACATGAGTGGATCTGAAGGTCACCTCGGAACTGATGGAGACAACTCCTGGTTCTAGATAGAACCGCTGTTCTGTCATTGTTCAGAAATGCAGGGGATAAGGATTTTGGCTTGGGCTGGTGTTGCTTGAGTTCTCCTTCCTGCTTCGAGAGCTGGTATAGCTTTACCTTTTGAAGTCAGTGATTGGGCTATGGACAAACTATTCTCCGATGCCTATTTGGCTAAACTGAATACCTCCATGCCTAGAGTTCCCAGGTGGATAGGCACTATGTCTTTAGGTGCTCCGCTTCTGTGGAAGGTGTTGGGAGTCCTCTGTGCCACTTATTCTGGACCACTTTCTCTGCTCCCAGATGAGGGTCCTTTTCAGGCCTGAGTTCTCCAATCTAGGATCAGATCTCTAATCTTACTCTCACTCTTACTTCGCCTACAAGAGGCTCCTCTTTCAGTTCCTTGGAGATTCCCTAAGCTCACTAACATGTTCCATCATTCTGCCTTTGCTCTTAGAATTTGCCTCCTTATTTTCTAGGCTTGTTCTTCCCGGTCCCTAATTGGATCCTCCACTTCTGCGGTGTTCCTTGACTTTGCATCCAGTCTCCTGACAATCTTCTCTTCAGGAGTTCTTTAGGTGATTTTATCTTTATCAGTTTTATCTCTGTGGTTCGAGACTCTCTGATTCTCCTAGGTTTTCCAATGTACTGCGAGTATGCAGGCTGCTGCTTTCAATCCCGTATCGGGCATGTTCTATGTAGTGGCTTTACTCTGATTGCCTAGCCGTGATCGTTCCTCCTTCCTTAACCTGGGCATCAATTGATTCTTCCATCTTTGCGTTGGCTCTAGGTTGGATACCTCTCTGTATTCGTTAAACTCATTCTGTTTTCTAACCTGAGGGTAATTTCTATAGGAGGAAAGGATCCTGAGTGACCCAGGGCTGGCCCTTCAGATTTGTTGAGTGCGTGCATGTGTGTGTGTTTTTGAGTGTGTATGTGGCATGCATGTCATCTGCTGTTGGTGTTGTGCCTGACCCTGTCCTGGAGGCAAGTCATTTGTAGTAGCTCTCCTTTTGGGCCGTTTGAATTTTTAGGGTCCGGGCTGAATATGGTGATGTACACCTTGGTGGGCTCTGGTGTGCCTGTGAAAGGAAAAACTCCGCCACCTCAACAGAACGCAGGCCTGCAGAATTCTGTGTTCAGAAGAGAACGTGTGGTCAATGCTTTCTTCTCGTCACATATGGGAGAGTCTGTAACCCTCGGACTTAGCTCTTCAACTGAGGAAAGCAGTCCTCCAAGTGTTCCACTGTTGGGATTTCATGTTGGCTGGCTAGTCAGCCTATGTCCTCACCTACGTGTCTGGCCAGTAGCTCGGTCTTGATGCTGCTGTTGCGAGAGCCCCAAATTTATGATGTCCACATTGAGTCATCTCCACGAACACTGCCTTTCACGGAATCACTCCCACAACTCACCATCTTCCCACTGCGTCTCTTGGTATTGTGTCTCTCTGATCATTGTCTCCAGGCTTGTGCTCCTGGTCGCTTGTTGGTGTCATATGCAGGAAAAAGATGGTGTTCTTTCAAGTCAATGTCTGCCAAGCCTGCTGACATGAAACCTTCATCCCTCAACACTTGTGTTGTCAAGTAGTCGTGCCCTTCAGTCCCTCGGCGTGTCACAGTCAATGGCACTGGGAAACAGGTTCCGTGTGGGTTCCCGGTGTGCCCTGCTCTTCTGTGCCTTGGTCCTCTTCATGGGCTCCAGCCCTCTGATCCACAAACCAACCAAATCTCCCCTGAGCCATGTCTCCAACCTTCTCCCATCATCTCTGCAACTTCCGTTCTCTTTCACTCTAGAGTTTACCTTGTAGGTAAATGGTCAATTTCCACCCCACTGCAGTTGTTGTGTTCATCTTCCTGTTGCCTTCATGCCTGAAGAAGTATGAGGTTATTAGTCACTACTACCATCTCACTGTCTTCCATGTCTCCACTATTTGTACTGAGACATAAGCAAGAAGGAATTCTACCACTTGTCTCTTATGGCAGTCTTGCAGAGAGCATTGGGCTTTGTCACCTCTATCATGCTCGGAATGACAACAAACAGACGATTTCACTAACTCATGACAGTCAAGAAACATACGAAAGAGTATTGGGACAAACAGTATGACTCTAATGAGGAATTCAAATGGTGGTGTTTCTTGGAAGGCAGTTTTGTGAAAACATGAGTTTCTTGAAGAGGACAAGAGATGACATTCCTTGCAGGAGATTCCTGAAAGCGATGGAATGAGAGTTTTCAAGGCATGTCAAATAGAATTGCTAACCATAAGAGACCGAATTCCATTCTCTCGTATTTTAATAATAATTGTGATGTGAAACACACACACACCACACAACATTAACACATGCATATGCACACGCACATGAACACACACAAAGATTAGACATGCAAAAAAAGGGGAGAAATCGAGGAAACATATAAACGAAGCAACCCCCCAAAAATACCATATAGGTGAAAGGCAAATAGAATCCAAGTGAAAAGCCAATCGAAATGAGAAAGTGAACTATTACCTATCAATAATACTTTCAGTACTCAGGACTAAAGTCTCCCGTCAATACAAACCGTTGGTAGGAGTGGTTGAAATTCCAAAACAAAACAATACAAAACAAAGTTAGAAAACATTTATAAAAAAAAGGCAAATATTAAACAAGCTAATCCTTCTGATGCCCATTGGAGATTTCCTTCGACTATAAAGAAACTCATAGCTTGCAAGTGAAGAAATCGCGAAGACGTAGGTTATGCTATTTCCAAGGAGAAGAGATCCAAAGTGTTTGTGCCTAAGTCAGTGAGAGTGATTTTATGCCTTCGAGAGACAAAAGCTAAGCGGAAGGTGTTTTGTTTGATGGAGCATCAAAACAAAAGAAACCTGGAAGAATTGCCAACACATACACCGTAAACAACGCTGTATCTAAACGTTGGAAGCCTATGAACACACAGGAACAGAGATAGCGACTTTTATCCAATAGTGTTGGCAACTATGATATCCCCGTTAAGCACAGGACAGATCATCTGGATGGGAAGGTGCTAAGGAATAACAGATGTCCACATGGGCTCTCGAGACCACCTGAACTTTGGGGATCCATGAGAAAGATTGCGTCTCTGAGGACAATATGATATGTTCGTCCAAGCAGCAGACCTAACTTTGTCTATCTCAGGTCATGAGCTCGAGGCCAAATCCAGTCTTAATTCATGGAAGAGAAGTCAAAACCACGACAGTGCTCTTATGATTCCGAAGGTATGAAACCAGGAAGATATCACTTTCAAATTGGAAAATCAGCCAGACATTAAAGTTGGAAAACACAACCAACTCACGAACTAGCAATGAATGTAGGAAAGAAAATCCAAAGGAAAAGCAGAAAGAGCCATGAACGAAGGAATTCTAAGAAACTTAGAGGATGATGCCAAAACATTTTATGGGGAAACCATATATGGATAAATGCATGCATTGCCAAAATTTAAAAACACCGAGAAATAAAGCCACCTAAAAGGATGACTGAAGGAACAAGATGAAGAAAAACCGAACTCCAAGGTAACAGAAAAATTGAAATCATACATGTGATTATCAAAATTAAGGATATACAAACAAACCAATCGGAAAAAAATCATGAGATCTCACACTTGAGTTTTGACAACACAAACAACCCGCAGAAACCATTACGGGATAAAACAGGGAGACAAGCACACAGCTGCAAGTATGAAACCACATGACAACTGCCAGCAAGGAACAAAGAATAACCGAAGAGGCACATCCACACATTTATGCTAGCAAATCCAAGAACTGAGAGAAAAGGATAAATTCGCAGACACATAGAAACTTCCTAGATTAGATCAGGAAACCTACAAAATCTCAGCCCTCTTGTAGAGACGGAAGCATTTGAGGCAGTAATACAACCCCTGCCAACACACAGTAGGCCAAGTCAAGTCATTTTCCTGGGCCATTCTTCTAGGTATTTAGTGAAGGCATTGTGATGTCCACTCATCAAATCCAGAGATGGAAGAAGCGGGTAAACTCTAATTCACAAGGATAAAGACCCAATTCAAAGAAGGACATTTTAGGAAACACACCCATGTCATTTCAATAAGGAAAGATAATAAACAATATAATTCTTTCTTGTTCTCCCTGAACTTCCTTTGGTTTTGAGAGGGCCACATTGTTTTCCTCTGAATTGATGTTGATGTTTGTTGCTGTTCTGTTGAAAATGCCTGCCTATCATCCATCATCCGTTTTTGACAGAGTATGCACGGATGCTTTAGTTGCATGGACGTACTGGTGCTCCTCCTAATAGATGACACAACTCCTGACCACCCATTAAGCAGTTCTCTTTTTTGTAACCCTCAGCTTGATTCTCAGAGTCCTGAGTCGCTCCTGATGGGTCTCCTTCTCTGACTTCTTACCCTTCAGTATTGCCTTCCTTTACTAAGGGCCAAGGTATTCCTCCCGAGGCACATATTCTGGGAAGCCATATGGTATTTCCCTTTGTCTGCTTGCCTTTTCCATTTCCCATTAGCAGGGCATGGGACATTCATGTCAAGGCAAGTCCAGGGATTCATCACATCGGTGGCAGAGGAATACTGTGTTGCTGAAAGGGACCCACACTTCCTGATCCACTAGTCCGTGCAAGGGCATGGCGGCTCACTCCAAAGGACTGCTCGATTGGGCCTTGCAAGCCGTCGTTATAGGCCTTCCCTTTCCTTCTGACTAAAGAGACTTGGTCAACACGTCAATACCCGTTACCACAACAAGTACAGTTAACTAATAATGACAACGGATTCGATTCAGGCCTCTTTTTGAGAATAAGCTCTGATGCAGAATGTCACTCTCCTCGAAGACTTTGCAAAGGTGTTTAAGGGAAAGCCAGGTAGACAGAGGCCTCATCCCTTAGCCGCATGTTTCAAAACACTAGGAGACGAGGCCACAGACCGAACCATATTGTGATGCTTTCACCTTACCTCGGAAAGGGACTTTCTGTACTGTAGTCATCACTGACCCATAGGCAATAGACACTGACAAGGTACGCTCTCCCCCACAGACCCCACGGAGAGCTGCTCATACCAGCGAGGCCACAACTTTTCTCGAGATATCTAGAAATTGTAGTGGCAAAGGACACGTTGCCGTCTCCGGGGATATGTTGGCCTACAGGAAGGTATACTGAATGCCATTTTCCTTCCTCTATGTCTCCAGAAAGGGGAAGTTGGACATTAACCCACAAGACATCCTGAGTTCTTGCCAGGTTCAGAGGGCTCTTGTTTGGTCCTTCCTGGGGCTTCCTACTTAAAGCCATAGCACACCAAGGTCATGGGAGAGGGACAGCTGCTTCAGTGAAGCCAGCATCTGTGATGTCACAAAGCTTTGAGGTCATAGCAACCACTCCTCATCAACCCAGGCCTGATCACTACACTTGACTGGAGTAGTCATGGGTGGGCCAAGAAGACCCCAAGCCATCCAAAAACGTTGGAGCCGCCTGGGTCTCTCACCAAGTCAGTTTGCGAAGCGAGTCGGTGTCACCTTCTCCATGGCTCAATTCGTAGTGTTTGGTCGTGAGTGTCAAAACGAGCCCTCTGAACCTCAGAGAAAGGCAAGGAACATTTACTCCATCTTAGCCACGACAGGCCAAGAAACTAACAGACCGCAAGCAAAGCCTCAAGGGAGGAAATCTGAGCCCTGCACAAGTGTAAGGCCCTCCCACCCAAACACGGAGCATCTGAACAGGAAAAGGGCCACCCAAGGGAAGCTCAATGTGAATCCCAAAACCGTGCCAAAGACATGTCTGGACTCCTCCACAGCAAGGACACGAGTACCTCGAGCGTCTCCAGAAACGGTGCCGAAAAGGCCTCCCAATCTTCCAAAAAGACCATGCATCCAAGGCAGACTCTCCACCCTAGAACCTTAGGTCCAGGGCGGACTCATGTTCTTGGAGTCCACAGGAGCCAACGGAGAGCATGTTGGAAGAGACCCATAGCCCAAGTGAAGCCATTTGAAAGACTTCTGGAACCGTTTCAGGAAGACAACATGTATGTCCAAAAGGACGCATTGAAGAGGATTTGAATGTGGAAGAACCTTGAGCACTCCCTCAGGGTGGAGCAGCTACCCTCTGTGGAACTGCATGCAGGTGTGGAAGTACAATCCAGTCTTCACCCTCTCATGACCATCCCCCAAATGGTAACATGCGATAAGAAAACAGTGCCTCTTGCAGAAAATTGGCATGTTCGAATGGAGCCCCGAGAGGATGAACAATGTGTTAACAAGGGGTCAGTACAGCGCGACCGACAGCGGATGCTGCAGGTTGGTGAGGACATCCTTTGCCAGGAAGGCAAAGAACAGAAGAATGAACAAGGGAGCTCCGAGCAAAGGTCGGGGATTTTAGGATGGTGGGAGGTTCTCTGTACCTGGCTGCCCTCCATCGGAACCTAGGTCCAAATTCAATAAAACATCCTTTGGCCCCAGTCAATTATTGTCCCTGTTTTTGTCTTTGTTATCTTATCCAACGTGCACATGCATGTATTGGACAGAGAGGCAGAGAGATCCCAATCAGGGTGTTGAGCTGGAGAGGGAGAAGCTTACTTGCCCCTGAGCAGAGAACCTGAGAACAGAGTCAATGCCAAGACCCTGGAAACATGAGTGGATCTGAAGGTCACCTCGGAACTGATGGAGACAACTCCTGGTTCTAGATAGAACCGCTGTTCTGTCATTGTTCAGAAATGCAGGGGATAAGGATTTTGGCTTGGGCTGGTGTTGCTTGAGTTCTCCTTCCTGCTTCGAGAGCTGGTATAGCTTTACCTTTTGAAGTCAGTGATTGGGCTATGGACAAACTATTCTCCGATGCCTATTTGGCTAAACTGAATACCTCCATGCCTAGAGTTCCCAGGTGGATAGGCACTATGTCTTTAGGTGCTCCGCTTCTGTGGAAGGTGTTGGGAGTCCTCTGTGCCACTTATTCTGGACCACTTTCTCTGCTCCCAGATGAGGGTCCTTTTCAGGCCTGAGTTCTCCAATCTAGGATCAGATCTCTAATCTTACTCTCACTCTTACTTCGCCTACAAGAGGCTCCTCTTTCAGTTCCTTGGAGATTCCCTAAGCTCACTAACATGTTCCATCATTCTGCCTTTGCTCTTAGAATTTGCCTCCTTATTTTCTAGGCTTGTTCTTCCCGGTCCCTAATTGGATCCTCCACTTCTGCGGTGTTCCTTGACTTTGCATCCAGTCTCCTGACAATCTTCTCTTCAGGAGTTCTTTAGGTGATTTTATCTTTATCAGTTTTATCTCTGTGGTTCGAGACTCTCTGATTCTCCTAGGTTTTCCAATGTACTGCGAGTATGCAGGCTGCTGCTTTCAATCCCGTATCGGGCATGTTCTATGTAGTGGCTTTACTCTGATTGCCTAGCCGTGATCGTTCCTCCTTCCTTAACCTGGGCATCAATTGATTCTTCCATCTTTGCGTTGGCTCTAGGTTGGATACCTCTCTGTATTCGTTAAACTCATTCTGTTTTCTAACCTGAGGGTAATTTCTATAGGAGGAAAGGATCCTGAGTGACCCAGGGCTGGCCCTTCAGATTTGTTGAGTGCGTGCATGTGTGTGTGTTTTTGAGTGTGTATGTGGCATGCATGTCATCTGCTGTTGGTGTTGTGCCTGACCCTGTCCTGGAGGCAAGTCATTTGTAGTAGCTCTCCTTTTGGGCCGTTTGAATTTTTAGGGTCCGGGCTGAATATGGTGATGTACACCTTGGTGGGCTCTGGTGTGCCTGTGAAAGGAAAAACTCCGCCACCTCAACAGAACGCAGGCCTGCAGAATTCTGTGTTCAGAAGAGAACGTGTGGTCAATGCTTTCTTCTCGTCACATATGGGAGAGTCTGTAACCCTCGGACTTAGCTCTTCAACTGAGGAAAGCAGTCCTCCAAGTGTTCCACTGTTGGGATTTCATGTTGGCTGGCTAGTCAGCCTATGTCCTCACCTACGTGTCTGGCCAGTAGCTCGGTCTTGATGCTGCTGTTGCGAGAGTCCCAAATTTATGATGTCCACATTGAGTCATCTCCACGAACACTGCCTTTCACGGAATCACTCCCACAACTCACCATCTTCCCACTGCGTCTCTTGGTATTGTGTCTCTCTGATCATTGTCTCCAGGCTTGTGCTCCTGGTCGCTTGTTGGTGTCATATGCAGGAAAAAGATGGTGTTCTTTCAAGTCAATGTCTGCCAAGCCTGCTGACATGAAACCTTCAGCCCTCAACACTTGTGTTGTCAAGTAGTCGTGCCCTTCAGTCCCTCGGCGTGTCACAGTCAATGGCACTGGGAAACAGGTTCCGTGTGGGTTCCCGGTGTGCCCTGCTCTTCTGTGCCTTGGTCCTCTTCATGGGCTCCAGCCCTCTGATCCACAAACCAACCAAATCTCCCCTGAGCCATGTCTCCAACCTTCTCCCATCATCTCTGCAACTTCCGTTCTCTTTCACTCTAGAGTTTACCTTGTAGGTAAATGGTCAATTTCCACCCCACTGCAGTTGTTGTGTTCATCTTCCTGTTGCCTTCATGCCTGAAGAAGTATGAGGTTATTAGTCACTACTACCATCTCACTGTCTTCCATGTCTCCACTATTTGTACTGAGACATAAGCAAGAAGGAATTCTACCACTTGTCTCTTATGGCAGTCTTGCAGAGAGCATTGGGCTTTGTCACCTATATCATGCTCGGAATGACAACAAACAGACGATTTCACTAACTCATGACAGTCAAGAAACATACGAAAGAGTATTGGGACAAACAGTATGACTCTAATGAGGAATTCAAATGGTGGTGTTTCTTGGAAGGCAGTTTTGTGAAAACATGAGTTTCTTGAAGAGGACAAGAGATGACATTCCTTGCAGGAGATTCCTGAAAGCGATGGAATGAGAGTTTTCAAGGCATGTCAAATAGAATTGCTAACCATAAGAGACCGAATTCCATTCTCTCGTATTTTAATAATAATTGTGATGTGAAACACACACACACCACACAACATTAACACATGCATATGCACACGCACATGAACACACACAAAGATTAGACATGCAAAAAAAGGGGAGAAATCGAGGAAACATATAAACGAAGCAACCCCCCAAAAATACCATATAGGTGAAAGGCAAATAGAATCCAAGTGAAAAGCCAATCGAAATGAGAAAGTGAACTATTACCTATCAATAATACTTTCAGTACTCAGGACTAAAGTCTCCCGTCAATACAAACCGTTGGTAGGAGTGGTTGAAATTCCAAAACAAAACAATACAAAACAAAGTTAGAAAACATTTATAAAAAAAAGGCAAATATTAAACAAGCTAATCCTTCTGATGCCCATTGGAGATTTCCTTCGACTATAAAGAAACTCATAGCTTGCAAGTGAAGAAATCGCGAAGACGTAGGTTATGCTATTTCCAAGGAGAAGAGATCCAAAGTGTTTGTGCCTAAGTCAGTGAGAGTGATTTTATGCCTTCGAGAGACAAAAGCTAAGCGGAAGGTGTTTTGTTTGATGGAGCATCAAAACAAAAGAAACCTGGAAGAATTGCCAACACATACACCGTAAACAACGCTGTATCTAAACGTTGGAAGCCTATGAACACACAGGAACAGAGATGGCGACTTTTATCCAATAGTGTTGGCAACTATGATATCCCCGTTAAGCACAGGACAGATCATCTGGATGGGAAGGTGCTAAGGAATAACAGATGTCCACATGGGCTCTCGAGACCACCTGAACTTTGGGGATCCATGAGAAAGATTGCGTCTCTGAGGACAATATGATATGTTCGTCCAAGCAGCAGACCTAACTTTGTCTATCTCAGGTCATGAGCTCGAGGCCAAATCCAGTCTTAATTCATGGAAGAGAAGTCAAAACCACGACAGTGCTCTTATGATCACGAAGGTATGAAACCAGGAAGATATCACTTTCAAATTGGAAAATCAGCCAGACATTAAAGTTGGAAAACACAACCAACTCACGAACTAGCAATGAATGTAGGAAAGAAAATCCAAAGGAAAAGCAGAAAGAGCCATGAACGAAGGAATTCTAAGAAACTTAGAGGATGATGCCAAAACATTTTATGGGGAAACCATATATGGATAAATGCATGCATTGCCAAAATTTAAAAACACCGAGAAATAAAGCCACCTAAAAGGATGACTGAAGGAACAAGATGAAGAAAAACCGAACTCCAAGGTAACAGAAAAATTGAAATCATACATGTGATTATCAAAATTAAGGATATACAAACAAACCAATCGGAAAAAAATCATGAGATCTCACACTTGAGTTTTGACAACACAAACAACCCGCAGAAACCATTACGGGATAAAACAGGGAGACAAGCACACAGCTGCAAGTATGAAACCACATGACAACTGCCAGCAAGGAACAAAGAATAACCGAAGAGGCACATCCACACATTCATGCAAGCAAATCCAAGAACTGAGAGAAAAGGATAAATTCGCAGACACATAGAAACTTCCTAGATTAGATCAGGAAACCTACAAAATCTCAGCCCTCTTGTAGAGACGGAAGCATTTGAGGCAGTAATACAACCCCTGCCAACACACAGTAGGCCAAGTCAAGTCATTTTCCTGGGCCATTCTTCTAGGTATTTAGTGAAGGCATTGTGATGTCCACTCATCAAATCCAGAGATGGAAGAAGCGGGTAAACTCTAATTCACAAGGATAAAGACCCAATTCAAAGAAGGACATTTTAGGAAACACACCCATGTCATTTCAATAAGGAAAGATAATAAACAATATAATTCTTTCTTGTTCTCCCTGAACTTCCTTTGGTTTTGAGAGGGCCACATTGTTTTCCTCTGAATTGATGTTGATGTTTGTTGCTGTTCTGTTGAAAATGCCTGCCTATCATCCATCATCCGTTTTTGACAGAGTATGCACGGATGCTTTAGTTGCATGGACGTACTGGTGCTCCTCCTAATAGATGACACAACTCCTGACCACCCATTAAGCAGTTCTCTTTTTTGTAACCCTCAGCTTGATTCTCAGAGTCCTGAGTCGCTCCTGATGGGTCTCCTTCTCTGACTTCTTACCCTTCAGTATTGCCTTCCTTTACTAAGGGCCAAGGTATTCCTCCCAAGGCACATATTCTGGGAAGCCATATGGTATTTCCCTTTGTCTGCTTGCCTTTTCCATTTCCCATTAGCAGGGCATGGGACATTCATGTCAAGGCAAGTCCAGGGATTCATCACATCGGTGGCAGAGGAATACTGTGTTGCTGAAAGGGACCCACACTTCCTGATCCACTAGTCCGTGCAAGGGCATGGTGGCTCACTCCAAAGGACTGCTCGATTGGGCCTTGCAAGCCGTCGTTATAGGCCTTCCCTTTCCTTCTGACTAAAGAGACTTGGTCAACACGTCAATACCCGTTACCACAACAAGTACAGTTAACTAATAATGACAACGGATTCGATTCAGGCCTCTTTTTGAGAATAAGCTCTGATGCAGAATGTCACTCTCCTCGAAGACTTTGCAAAGGTGTTTAAGGGAAAGCCAGGTAGACAGAGGCCTCATCCCTTAGCCGCATGTTTCAAAACACTAGGAGACGAGGCCACAGACCGAACCATATTGTGATGCTTTCACCTTACCTCGGAAAGGGACTTTCTGTACTGTAGTCATCACTGACCCTTAGGCAATAGACACTGACAAGGTACGCTCTCCCCCACAGACCCCACGGAGAGCTGCTCATACCAGCGAGGCCACAACTTTTCTCGAGATATCTAGAAATTGTAGTGGCAAAGGACACGTTGCCGTCTCCGGGGATATGTTGGCCTACAGGAAGGTATACTGAATGCCATTTTCCTTCCTCTATGTCTCCAGAAAGGGGAAGTTGGACATTAACCCACAAGACATCCTGAGTTCTTGCCAGGTTCAGAGGGCTCTTGTTTGGTCCTTCCTGGGGCTTCCTACTTAAAGCCATAGCACACCAAGGTCATGGGAGAGGGACAGCTGCTTCAGTGAAGCCAGCATCTGTGATGTCACAAAGCTTTGAGGTCATAGCAACCACTCCTCATCAACCCAGGCCTGATCACTACACTTGACTGGAGTAGTCATGGGTGGGCCAAGAAGACCCCAAGCCATCCAAAAACGTTGGAGCCGCCTGGGTCTCTCACCAAGTCAGTTTGCGAAGCGAGTCGGTGTCACCTTCTCCATGGCTCAATTCGTAGTGTTTGGTCGTGAGTGTCAAAACGAGCCCTCTGAACCTCAGAGAAAGGCAAGGAACATTTACTCCATCTTAGCCACGACAGGCCAAGAAACTAACAGACCGCAAGCAAAGCCTCAAGGGAGGAAATCTGAGCCCTGCACAAGTGTAAGGCCCTCCCACCCAAACACGGAGCATCTGAACAGGAAAAGGGCCACCCAAGGGAAGCTCAATGTGAATCCCAAAACCGTGCCAAAGACATGTCTGGACTCCTCCACAGCAAGGACACGAGTACCTCGAGCGTCTCCAGAAACGGTGCCGAAAAGGCCTCCCAATCTTCCAAAAAGACCATGCATCCAAGGCAGACTCTCCACCCTAGAACCTTAGGTCCAGGGCGGACTCATGTTCTTGGAGTCCACAGGAGCCAACGGAGAGCATGTTGGAAGAGACCCATAGCCCAAGTGAAGCCATTTGAAAGACTTCTGGAACCGTTTCAGGAAGACAACATGTATGTCCAAAAGGACGCATTGAAGAGGATTTGAATGTGGAAGAACCTTGAGCACTCCCTCAGGGTGGAGCAGCTACCCTCTGTGGAACTGCATGCAGGTGTGGAAGTACAATCCAGTCTTCACCCTCTCATGACCATCCCCCAAATGGTAACATGCGATAAGAAAACAGTGCCTCTTGCAGAAAATTGGCATGTTCGAATGGAGCCCCGAGAGGATGAACAATGTGTTAACAAGGGGTCAGTACAGCGCGACCGACAGCGGATGCTGCAGGTTGGTGAGGACATCCTTTGCCAGGAAGGCAAAGAACAGAAGAATGAACAAGGGAGCTCCGAGCAAAGGTCGGGGATTTTAGGATGGTGGGAGGTTCTCTGTACCTGGCTGCCCTCCATCGGAACCTAGGTCCAAATTCAATAAAACATCCTTTGGCCCCAGTCAATTATTGTCACTGTTTTTGTCTTTGTTATCTTATCCAACGTGCACATGCATGTATTGGACAGAGAGGCAGAGAGATCCCAATCAGGGTGTTGAGCTGGAGAGGGAGAAGCTTACTTGCCCCTGAGCAGAGAACCTGAGAACAGAGTCAATGCCAAGACCCTGGAAACATGAGTGGATCTGAAGGTCACCTCGGAACTGATGGAGACAACTCCTGGTTCTAGATAGAACCGCTGTTCTGTCATTGTTCAGAAATGCAGGGGATAAGGATTTTGGCTTGGGCTGGTGTTGCTTGAGTTCTCCTTCCTGCTTCGAGAGCTGGTATAGCTTTACCTTTTGAAGTCAGTGATTGGGCTATGGACAAACTATTCTCCGATGCCTATTTGGCTAAACTGAATACCTCCATGCCTAGAGTTCCCAGGTGGATAGGCACTATGTCTTTAGGTGCTCCGCTTCTGTGGAAGGTGTTGGGAGTCCTCTGTGCCACTTATTCTGGACCACTTTCTCTGCTCCCAGATGAGGGTCCTTTTCAGGCCTGAGTTCTCCAATCTAGGATCAGATCTCTAATCTTACTCTCACTCTTACTTCGCCTACAAGAGGCTCCTCTTTCAGTTCCTTGGAGATTCCCTAAGCTCACTAACATGTTCCATCATTCTGCCTTTGCTCTTAGAATTTGCCTCCTTATTTTCTAGGCTTGTTCTTCCCGGTCCCTAATTGGATCCTCCACTTCTGCGGTGTTCCTTGACTTTGCATCCAGTCTCCTGACAATCTTCTCTTCAGGAGTTCTTTAGGTGATTTTATCTTTATCAGTTTTATCTCTGTGGTTCGAGACTCTCTGATTCTCCTAGGTTTTCCAATGTACTGCGAGTATGCAGGCTGCTGCTTTCAATCCCGTATCGGGCATGTTCTATGTAGTGGCTTTATTCTGATTGCCTAGCCGTGATCGTTCCTCCTTCCTTAACCTGGGCATCAATTGATTCTTCCATCTTTGCGTTGGATCTAGGTTGGATACCTCTCTGTATTCGTTAAACTCATTCTGTTTTCTAACCTGAGGGTAATTTCTATAGGAGGAAAGGATCCTGAGTGACCCAGGGCTGGCCCTTCAGATTTGTTGAGTGCGTGCATGTGTGTGTGTTTTTGAGTGTGTATGTGGCATGCATGTCATCTGCTGTTGGTGTTGTGCCTGACCCTGTCCTGGAGGCAAGTCATTTGTAGTAGCTCTCCTTTTGGGCCGTTTGAATTTTTAGGGTCCGGGCTGAATATGGTGATGTACACCTTGGTGGGCTCTGGTGTGCCTGTGAAAGGAAAAACTCCGCCACCTCAACAGAACGCAGGCCTGCAGAATTCTGTGTTCAGAAGAGAACGTGTGGTCAATGCTTTCTTCTCGTCACATATGGGAGAGTCTGTAACCCTCGGACTTAGCTCTTCAACTGAGGAAAGCAGTCCTCCAAGTGTTCCACTGTTGGGATTTCATGTTGGCTGGCTAGTGAGCCTATGTCCTCACCTACGTGTCTGGCCAGTAGCTCGGTCTTGATGCTGCTGTTGCGAGAGCCCCAAATTTATGATGTCCACATTGAGTCATCTCCACGAACACTGCCTTTCACGGAATCACTCCCACAACTCACCATCTTCCCACTGCGTCTCTTGGTATTGTGTCTCTCTGATCATTGTCTCCAGGCTTGTGCTCCTGGTCGCTTGTTGGTGTCATATGCAGGAAAAAGATGGTGTTCTTTCAAGTCAATGTCTGCCAAGCCTGCTGACATGAAACCTTCAGCCCTCAACACTTGTGTTGTCAAGTAGTCGTGCCCTTCAGTCCCTCGGCGTGTCACAGTCAATGGCACTGGGAAACAGGTTCCGTGTGGGTTCCCGGTGTGCCCTGCTCTTCTGTGCCTTGGTCCTCTTCATGGGCTCCAGCCCTCTGATCCACAAACCAACCAAATCTCCCCTGAGCCATGTCTCCAACCTTCTCCCATCATCTCTGCAACTTCCGTTCTCTTTCACTCTAGAGTTTACCTTGTAGGTAAATGGTCAATTTCCACCCCACTGCAGTTGTTGTGTTCATCTTCCTGTTGCCTTCATGCCTGAAGAAGTATGAGGTTATTAGTCACTACTACCATCTCACTGTCTTCCATGTCTCCACTATTTGTACTGAGACATAAGCAAGAAGGAATTCTACCACTTGTCTCTTATGGCAGTCTTGCAGAGAGCATTGGGCTTTGTCACCTCTATCATGCTCGGAATGACAACAAACAGACGATTTCACTAACTCATGACAGTCAAGAAACATACGAAAGAGTATTGGGACAAACAGTATGACTCTAATGAGGAATTCAAATGGTGGTGTTTCTTGGAAGGCAGTTTTGTGAAAACATGAGTTTCTTGAAGAGGACAAGAGATGACATTCCTTGCAGGAGATTCCTGAAAGCGATGGAATGAGAGTTTTCAAGGCATGTCAAATAGAATTGCTACCCATAAGAGACCGAATTCCATTCTCTCGTATTTTAATAATAATTGTGATGTGAAACACACACACACCACACAACATTAACACATGCATATGCACACACACATGAACACACACAAAGATTAGACATGCAAAAAAAGGGGAGAAATCGAGGAAACATATAAACGAAGCAACCCCCCAAAAATACCATATAGGTGAAAGGCAAATAGAATCCAAGTGAAAAGCCAATCGAAATGAGAAAGTGAACTATTACCTATCAATAATACTTTCAGTACTCAGGACTAAAGTCTCCCGTCAATACAAACCGTTGGTAGGAGTGGTTGAAATTCCAAAACAAAACAATACAAAACAAAGTTAGAAAACATTTATAAAAAAAAGGCAAATATTAAACAAGCTAATCCTTCTGATGCCCATTGGAGATTTCCTTCGACTATAAAGAAACTCATAGCTTGCAAGTGAAGAAATCGCGAAGACGTAGGTTATGCTATTTCCAAGGAGAAGAGATCCAAAGTGTTTGTGCCTAAGTCAGTGAGAGTGATTTTATGCCTTCGAGAGACAAAAGCTAAGCGGAAGGTGTTTTGTTTGATGGAGCATCAAAACAAAAGAAACCTGGAAGAATTGCCAACACATACACCGTAAACAACGCTGTATCTAAACGTTGGAAGCCTATGAACACACAGGAACAGAGATGGCGACTTTTATCCAATAGTGTTGGCAACTATGATATCCCCGTTAAGCACAGGACAGATCATCTGGATGGGAAGGTGCTAAGGAATAACAGATGTCCACATGGGCTCTCGAGACCACCTGAACTTTGGGGATCCATGAGAAAGATTGCGTCTCTGAGGACAATATGATATGTTCGTCCAAGCAGCAGACCTAACTTTGTCTATCTCAGGTCATGAGCTCGAGGCCAAATCCAGTCTTAATTCATGGAAGAGAAGTCAAAACCACGACAGTGCTCTTATGATCACGAAGGTATGAAACCAGGAAGATATCACTTTCAAATTGGAAAATCAGCCAGACATTAAAGTTGGAAAACACAACCAACTCACGAACTAGCAATGAATGTAGGAAAGAAAATCCAAAGGAAAAGCAGAAAGAGCCATGAACGAAGGAATTCTAAGAAACTTAGAGGATGATGCCAAAACATTTTATGGGGAAACCATATATGGATAAAAGCATGCATTGCCAAAATTTAAAAACACCGAGAAATAAAGCCACCTAAAAGGATGACTGAAGGAACAAGATGAAGAAAAACCGAACTCCAAGGTAACAGAAAAATTGAAATCATACATGTGATTATCAAAATTAAGGATATACAAACAAACCAATCGGAAAAAAATCATGAGATCTCACACTTGAGTTTTGACAACACAAACAACCCGCAGAAACCATTACGGGATAAAACAGGGAGACAAGCACACAGCTGCAAGTATGAAACCACATGACAACTGCTAGCAAGAAACAAAGAATAACCGAAAAGGCACATCCACACATTCATGCAAGCAAATCCAAGAACTGAGAGAAAAGGATAAATTCGCAGACACATAGAAACTTCCTAGATTAGATCAGGAAACCTACAAAATCTCAGCCCTCTTGTAGAGACGGAAGCATTTGAGGCAGTAATACAACCCCTGCCAACACACAGTAGGCCAAGTCAAGTCATTTTCCTGGGCCATTCTTCTAGGTATTTAGTGAAGGCATTGTGATGTCCACTCATCAAATCCAGAGATGGAAGAAGCAGGTAAACTCTAATTCACAAGGATAAAGACCCAATTCAAAGAAGGACATTTTAGGAAACACACCCATGTCATTTCAATAAGGAAAGATAATAAACAATATAATTCTTTCTTGTTCTCCCTGAACTTCCTTTGGTTTTGAGAGGGCCACATTGTTTTCCTCTGAATTGATGTTGATGTTTGTTGCTGTTCTGTTGAAAATGCCTGCCTATCATCCATCATCCGTTTTTGACAGAGTATGCACGGATGCTTTAGTTGCATGGACGTACTGGTGCTCCTCCTAATAGATGACACAACTCCTGACCACCCATTAAGCAGTTCTCTTTTTTGTAACCCTCAGCTTGATTCTCAGAGTCCTGAGTCGCTCCTGATGGGTCTCCTTCTCTGACTTCTTACCCTTCAGTATTGCCTTCCTTTACTAAGGGCCAAGGTATTCCTCCCGAGGCACATATTCTGGGAAGCCATATGGTATTTCCCTTTGTCTGCTTGCCTTTTCCATTTCCCATTAGCAGGGCATGGGACATTCATGTCAAGGCAAGTCCAGGGATTCATCACATCGGTGGCAGAGGAATACTGTGTTGCTGAAAGGGACCCACACTTCCTGATCCACTAGTCCGTGCAAGGGCATGGCGGCTCACTCCAAAGGACTGCTCGATTGGGCCTTGCAAGCCGTCGTTATAGGCCTTCCCTTTCCTTCTGACTAAAGAGACTTGGTCAACATGTCAATACCCGTTACCACAACAAGTACAGTTAACTAATAATGACAACGGATTCGATTCAGGCCTCTTTTTGAGAATAAGCTCTGATGCAGAATGTCACTCTCCTCGAAGACTTTGCAAAGGTGTTTAAGGGAAAGCCAGGTAGACAGAGGCCTCATCCCTTAGCCGCATGTTTCAAAACACTAGGAGACGAGGCCACAGACCGAACCATATTGTGATGCTTTCACCTTACCTCGGAAAGGGACTTTCTGTACTGTAGTCATCACTGACCCATAGGCAATAGACACTGACAAGGTACGCTCTCCCCCACAGACCCCACGGAGAGCTGCTCATACCAGCGAGGCCACAACTTTTCTCGAGATATCTAGAAATTGTAGTGGCAAAGGACACGTTGCCGTCTCCGGGGATATGTTGGCCTACAGGAAGGTATACTGAATGCCATTTTCCTTCCTCTATGTCTCCAGAAAGGGGAAGTTGGACATTAACCCACAAGACATCCTGAGTTCTTGCCAGGTTCAGAGGGCTCTTGTTTGGTCCTTCCTGGGGCTTCCTACTTAAAGCCATAGCACACCAAGGTCATGGGAGAGGGACAGCTGCTTCAGTGAAGCCAGCATCTGTGATGTCACAAAGCTTTGAGGTCATAGCAACCACTCCTCATCAACCCAGGCCTGATCACTACACTTGACTGGAGTAGTCATGGGTGGGCCAAGAAGACCCCAAGCCATCCAAAAACGTTGGAGCCGCCTGGGTCTCTCACCAAGTCAGTTTGCGAAGCGAGTCGGTGTCACCTTCTCCATGGCTCAATTCGTAGTGTTTGGTCGTGAGTGTCAAAACGAGCCCTCTGAACCTCAGAGAAAGGCAAGGAACATTTACTCCATCTTAGCCACGACAGGCCAAGAAACTAACAGACCGCAAGCAAAGCCTCAAGGGAGGAAATCTGAGCCCTGCACAAGTGTAAGGCCCTCCCACCCAAACACGGAGCATCTGAACAGGAAAAGGGCCACCCAAGGGAAGCTCAATGTGAATCCCAAAACCGTGCCAAAGACATGTCTGGACTCCTCCACAGCAAGGACACGAGTACCTCGAGCGTCTCCAGAAACGGTGCCGAAAAGGCCTCCCAATCTTCCAAAAAGACCATGCATCCAAGGCAGACTCTCCACCCTAGAACCTTAGGTCCAGGGCGGACTCATGTTCTTGGAGTCCACAGGAGCCAACGGAGAGCATGTTGGAAGAGACCCATAGCCCAAGTGAAGCCATTTGAAAGACTTCTGGAACCGTTTCAGGAAGACAACATGTATGTCCAAAAGGACGCATTGAAGAGGATTTGAATGTGGAAGAGCCTTGAGCACTCCCTCAGGGTGGAGCAGCTACCCTCTGTGGAACTGCATGCAGGTGTGGAAGTACAATCCAGTCTTCACCCTCTCATGACCATCCCCCAAATGGTAACATGCGATAAGAAAACAGTGCCTCTTGCAGAAAATTGGCATGTTCGAATGGAGCCCCGAGAGGATGAACAATGTGTTAACAAGGGGTCAGTACAGCGCGACCGACAGCGGATGCTGCAGGTTGGTGAGGACATCCTTTGCCAGGAAGGCAAAGAACAGAAGAATGAACAAGGGAGCTCCGAGCAAAGGTCGGGGATTTTAGGATGGTGGGAGGTTCTCTGTACCTGGCTGCCCTCCATCGGAACCTAGGTCCAAATTCAATAAAACATCCTTTGTCCCCAGTCAATTATTGTCACTGTTTTTGTCTTTGTTATCTTATCCAACGTGCACATGCATGTATTGGACAGAGAGGCAGAGAGATCCCAATCAGGGTGTTGAGCTGGAGAGGGAGAAGCTTACTTGCCCCTGAGCAGAGAACCTGAGAACAGAGTCAATGCCAAGACCCTGGAAACATGAGTGGATCTGAAGGTCACCTCGGAACTGATGGAGACAACTCCTGGTTCTAGATAGAACCGCTGTTCTGTCATTGTTCAGAAATGCAGGGGATAAGGATTTTGGCTTGGGCTGGTGTTGCTTGAGTTCTCCTTCCTGCTTCGAGAGCTGGTATAGCTTTACCTTTTGAAGTCAGTGATTGGGCTATGGACAAACTATTCTCCGATGCCTATTTGGCTAAACTGAATACCTCCATGCCTAGAGTTCCCAGGTGGATAGGCACTATGTCTTTAGGTGCTCCGCTTCTGTGGAAGGTGTTGGGAGTCCTCTGTGCCACTTATTCTGGACCACTTTCTCTGCTCCCAGATGAGGGTCCTTTTCAGGCCTGAGTTCTCCAATCTAGGATCAGATCTCTAATCTTACTCTCACTCTTACTTCGCCTACAAGAGGCTCCTCTTTCAGTTCCTTGGAGATTCCCTAAGCTCACTAACATGTTCCATCATTCTGCCTTTGCTCTTAGAATTTGCCTCCTTATTTTCTAGGCTTGTTCTTCCCCGTCCCTAATTGGATCCTCCACTTCTGCGGTGTTCCTTGACTTTGCATCCAGTCTCCTGACAATCTTCTCTTCAGGAGTTCTTTAGGTGATTTTATCTTTATCAGTTTTATCTCTGTGGTTCGAGACTCTCTGATTCTCCTAGGTTTTCCAATGTACTGCGAGTATGCAGGCTGCTGCTTTCAATCCCGTATCGGGCATGTTCTATGTAGTGGCTTTACTCTGATTGCCTAGCCGTGATCGTTCCTCCTTCCTTAACCTGGGCATCAATTGATTCTTCCATCTTTGCGTTGGATCTAGGTTGGATACCTCTCTGTATTCGTTAAACTCATTCTGTTTTCTAACCTGAGGGTAATTTCTATAGGAGGAAAGGATCCTGAGTGACCCAGGGCTGGCCCTTCAGATTTGTTGAGTGCATGCATGTGTGTGTGTTTTTGAGTGTGTATGTGGCATGCATGTCATCTGCTGTTGGTGTTGTGCCTGACCCTGTCCTGGAGGCAAGTCATTTGTAGTAGCTCTCCTTTTGGGCCGTTTGAATTTTTAGGGTCCGGGCTGAATATGGTGATGTACACCTTGGTGGGCTCTGGTGTGCCTGTGAAAGGAAAAACTCCGCCAACTCAACAGAACGCAGGCCTGCAGAATTCTGTGTTCAGAAGAGAACGTGTGGTCAATGCTTTCTTCTCATCACATATGGGAGAGTCTGTAACCCTCGGACTTAGCTCTTCAACTGAGGAAAGCAGTCCTCCAAGTGTTCCACTGTTGGGATTTCATGTTGGCTGGCTAGTGAGCCTATGTCCTCACCTACGTGTCTGGCCAGTAGCTCGGTCTTGATGCTGCTGTTGCGAGAGCCCCAAATTTATGATGTCCACATTGAGTCATCTCCACGAACACTGCCTTTCACGGAATCACTCCCACAACTCACCATCTTCCCACTGCGTCTCTTGGTATTGTGTCTCTCTGATCATTGTCTCCAGGCTTGTGCTCCTGGTCGCTTGTTGGTGTCATATGCAGGAAAAAGATGGTGTTCTTTCAAGTCAATGTCTGCCAAGCCTGCTGACATGAAACCTTCATCCCTCAACACTTGTGTTGTCAAGTAGTCGTGCCCTTCAGTCCCTCGGCGTGTCACAGTCAATGGCACTGGGAAACAGGTTCCGTGTGGGTTCCCGGTGTGCCCTGCTCTTCTGTGCCTTGGTCCTCTTCATGGGCTCCAGCCCTCTGATCCACAAACCAACCAAATCTCCCCTGAGCCATGTCTCCAACCTTCTCCCATCATCTCTGCAACTTCCGTTCTCTTTCACTCTAGAGTTTACCTTGTAGGTAAATGGTCAATTTCCACCCCACTGCAGTTGTTGTGTTCATCTTCCTGTTGCCTTCATGCCTGAAGAAGTATGAGGTTATTAGTCACTACTACCATCTCACTGTCTTCCATGTCTCCACTATTTGTACTGAGACATAAGCAAGAAGGAATTCTACCACTTGTCTCTTATGGCAGTCTTGCAGAGAGCATTGGGCTTTGTCACCTCTATCATGCTCGGAATGACAACAAACAGACGATTTCACTAACTCATGACAGTCAAGAAACATACGAAAGAGTATTGGGACAAACAGTATGACTCTAATGAGGAATTCAAATGGTGGTGTTTCTTGGAAGGCAGTTTTGTGAAAACATGAGTTTCTTGAAGAGGACAAGAGATGACATTCCTTGCAGGAGATTCCTGAAAGCGATGGAATGAGAGTTTTCAAGGCATGTCAAATAGAATCGCTACCCATAAGAGACCGAATTCCATTCTCTCGTATTTTAATAATAATTGTGATGTGAAACACACACACACCACACAACATTAACACATGCATATGCACACGCACATGAACACACACAAAGATTAGACATGCAAAAAAAGGGGAGAAATCGAGGAAACATATAAACGAAGCAACCCCCCAAAAATACCATATAGGTGAAAGGCAAATAGAATCCAAGTGAAAAGCCAATCGAAATGAGAAAGTGAACTATTACCTATCAATAATACTTTCAGTACTCAGGACTAAAGTCTCCCGTCAATACAAACCGTTGGTAGGAGTGGTTGAAATTCCAAAACAAAACAATACAAAACAAAGTTAGAAAACATTTATAAAAAAAAGGCAAATATTAAACAAGCTAATCCTTCTGATGCCCATTGGAGATTTCCTTCGACTATAAAGAAACTCATAGCTTGCAAGTGAAGAAATCGCGAAGACGTAGGTTATGCTATTTCCAAGGAGAAGAGATCCAAAGTGTTTGTGCCTAAGTCAGTGAGAGTGATTTTATGCCTTCGAGAGACAAAAGCTAAGCGGAAGGTGTTTTGTTTGATGGAGCATCAAAACAAAAGAAACCTGGAAGAATTGCCAACACATACACCGTAAACAACGCTGTATCTAAACGTTGGAAGCCTATGAACACACAGGAACAGAGATGGCGACTTTTATCCAATAGTGTTGGCAACTATGATATCCCCGTTAAGCACAGGACAGATCATCTGGATGGGAAGGTGCTAAGGAATAACAGATGTCCACATGGGCTCTCGAGACCACCTGAACTTTGGGGATCCATGAGAAAGATTGCGTCTCTGAGGACAATATGATATGTTCGTCCAAGCAGCAGACCTAACTTTGTCTATCTCAGGTCATGAGCTCGAGGCCAAATCCAGTCTTAATTCATGGAAGAGAAGTCAAAACCACGACAGTGCTCTTATGATCACGAAGGTATGAAACCAGGAAGATATCACTTTCAAATTGGAAAATCAGCCAGACATTAAAGTTGGAAAACACAACCAACTCACGAACTAGCAATGAATGTAGGAAAGAAAATCCAAAGGAAAAGCAGAAAGAGCCATGAACGAAGGAATTCTAAGAAACTTAGAGGATGATGCCAAAACATTTTATGGGGAAACCATATATGGATAAATGCATGCATTGCCAAAATTTAAAAACACCGAGAAATAAAGCCACCTAAAAGGATGACTGAAGGAACAAGATGAAGAAAAACCGAACTCCAAGGTAACAGAAAAATTGAAATCATACATGTGATTATCAAAATTAAGGATATACAAACAAACCAATCGGAAAAAAATCATGAGATCTCACACTTGAGTTTTGACAACACAAACAACCCGCAGAAACCATTACGGGATAAAACAGGGAGACAAGCACACAGCTGCAAGTATGAAACCACATGACAACTGCTAGCAAGAAACAAAGAATAACCGAAAAGGCACATCCACACATTCATGCAAGCAAATCCAAGAACTGAGAGAAAAGGATAAATTCGCAGACACATAGAAACTTCCTAGATTAGATCAGGAAACCTACAAAATCTCAGCCCTCTTGTAGAGACGGAAGCATTTGAGGCAGTAATACAACCCCTGCCAACACACAGTAGGCCAAGTCAAGTCATTTTCCTGGGCCATTCTTCTAGGTATTTAGTGAAGGCATTGTGATGTCCACTCATCAAATCCAGAGATGGAAGAAGCAGGTAAACTCTAATTCACAAGGATAAAGACCCAATTCAAAGAAGGACATTTTAGGAAACACACCCATGTCATTTCAATAAGGAAAGATAATAAGCAATATAATTCTTTCTTGTTCTCCCTGAACTTCCTTTGGTTTTGAGAGGGCCACATTGTTTTCCTCTGAATTGATGTTGATGTTTGTTGCTGTTCTGTTGAAAATGCCTGCCTATCATCCATCATCCGTTTTTGACAGAGTATGCACGGATGCTTTAGTTGCATGGACGTACTGGTGCTCCTCCTAATAGATGACACAACTCCTGACCACCCATTAAGCAGTTCTCTTTTTTGTAACCCTCAGCTTGATTCTCAGAGTCCTGAGTCGCTCCTGATGGGTCTCCTTCTCTGACTTCTTACCCTTCAGTATTGCCTTCCTTTACTAAGGGCCAAGGTATTCCTCCCGAGGCACATATTCTGGGAAGCCATATGGTATTTCCCTTTGTCTGCTTGCCTTTTCCATTTCCCATTAGCAGGGCATGGGACATTCATGTCAAGGCAAGTCCAGGGATTCATCACATCGGTGGCAGAGGAATACTGTGTTGCTGAAAGGGACCCACACTTCCTGATCCACTAGTCCGTGCAAGGGCATGGCGGCTCACTCCAAAGGACTGCTCGATTGGGCCTTGCAAGCCGTCGTTATAGGCCTTCCCTTTCCTTCTGACTAAAGAGACTTGGTCAACATGTCAATACCCGTTACCACAACAAGTACAGTTAACTAATAATGACAACGGATTCGATTCAGGCCTCTTTTTGAGAATAAGCTCTGATGCAGAATGTCACTCTCCTCGAAGACTTTGCAAAGGTGTTTAAGGGAAAGCCAGGTAGACAGAGGCCTCATCCCTTAGCCGCATGTTTCAAAACACTAGGAGACGAGGCCACAGACCGAACCATATTGTGATGCTTTCACCTTACCTCGGAAAGGGACTTTCTGTACTGTAGTCATCACTGACCCATAGGCAATAGACACTGACAAGGTACGCTCTCCCCCACAGACCCCACGGAGAGCTGCTCATACCAGCGAGGCCACAACTTTTCTCGAGATATCTAGAAATTGTAGTGGCAAAGGACACGTTGCCGTCTCCGGGGATATGTTGGCCTACAGGAAGGTATACTGAATGCCATTTTCCTTCCTCTATGTCTCCAGAAAGGGGAAGTTGGACATTAACCCACAAGACATCCTGAGTTCTTGCCAGGTTCAGAGGGCTCTTGTTTGGTCCTTCCTGGGGCTTCCTACTTAAAGCCATAGCACACCAAGGTCATGGGAGAGGGACAGCTGCTTCAGTGAAGCCAGCATCTGTGATGTCACAAAGCTTTGAGGTCATAGCAACCACTCCTCATCAACCCAGGCCTGATCACTACACTTGACTGGAGTAGTCATGGGTGGGCCAAGAAGACCCCAAGCCATCCAAAAACGTTGGAGCCGCCTGGGTCTCTCACCAAGTCAGTTTGCGAAGCGAGTCGGTGTCACCTTCTCCATGGCTCAATTCGTAGTGTTTGGTCGTGAGTGTCAAAACGAGCCCTCTGAACCTCAGAGAAAGGCAAGGAACATTTACTCCATCTTAGCCACGACAGGCCAAGAAACTAACAGACCGCAAGCAAAGCCTCAAGGGAGGAAATCTGAGCCCTGCACAAGTGTAAGGCCCTCCCACCCAAACACGGAGCATCTGAACAGGAAAAGGGCCACCCAAGGGAAGCTCAATGTGAATCCCAAAACCGTGCCAAAGACATGTCTGGACTCCTCCACAGCAAGGACACGAGTACCTCGAGCGTCTCCAGAAACGGTGCCGAAAAGGCCTCCCAATCTTCCAAAAAGACCATGCATCCAAGGCAGACTCTCCACCCTAGAACCTTAGGTCCAGGGCGGACTCATGTTCTTGGAGTCCACAGGAGCCAACGGAGAGCATGTTGGAAGAGACCCATAGCCCAAGTGAAGCCATTTGAAAGACTTCTGGAACCGTTTCAGGAAGACAACATGTATGTCCAAAAGGACGCATTGAAGAGGATTTGAATGTGGAAGAGCCTTGAGCACTCCCTCAGGGTGGAGCAGCTACCCTCTGTGGAACTGCATGCAGGTGTGGAAGTACAATCCAGTCTTCACCCTCTCATGACCATCCCCCAAATGGTAACATGCGATAAGAAAACAGTGCCTCTTGCAGAAAATTGGCATGTTCGAATGGAGCCCCGAGAGGATGAACAATGTGTTAACAAGGGGTCAGTACAGCGCGACCGACAGCGGATGCTGCAGGTTGGTGAGGACATCCTTTGCCAGGAAGGCAAAGAACAGAAGAATGAACAAGGGAGCTCCGAGCAAAGGTCGGGGATTTTAGGATGGTGGGAGGTTCTCTGTACCTGGCTGCCCTCCATCGGAACCTAGGTCCAAATTCAATAAAACATCCTTTGTCCCCAGTCAATTATTGTCACTGTTTTTGTCTTTGTTATCTTATCCAACGTGCACATGCATGTATTGGACAGAGAGGCAGAGAGATCCCAATCAGGGTGTTGAGCTGGAGAGGGAGAAGCTTACTTGCCCCTGAGCAGAGAACCTGAGAACAGAGTCAATGCCAAGACCCTGGAAACATGAGTGGATCTGAAGGTCACCTCGGAACTGATGGAGACAACTCCTGGTTCTAGATAGAACCGCTGTTCTGTCATTGTTCAGAAATGCAGGGGATAAGGATTTTGGCTTGGGCTGGTGTTGCTTGAGTTCTCCTTCCTGCTTCGAGAGCTGGTATAGCTTTACCTTTTGAAGTCAGTGATTGGGCTATGGACAAACTATTCTCCGATGCCTATTTGGCTAAACTGAATACCTCCATGCCTAGAGTTCCCAGGTGGATAGGCACTATGTCTTTAGGTGCTCCGCTTCTGTGGAAGGTGTTGGGAGTCCTCTGTGCCACTTATTCTGGACCACTTTCTCTGCTCCCAGATGAGGGTCCTTTTCAGGCCTGAGTTCTCCAATCTAGGATCAGATCTCTAATCTTACTCTCACTCTTACTTCGCCTACAAGAGGCTCCTCTTTCAGTTCCTTGGAGATTCCCTAAGCTCACTAACATGTTCCATCATTCTGCCTTTGCTCTTAGAATTTGCCTCCTTATTTTCTAGGCTTGTTCTTCCCGGTCCCTAATTGGATCCTCCACTTCTGCGGTGTTCCTTGACTTTGCATCCAGTCTCCTGACAATCTTCTCTTCAGGAGTTCTTTAGGTGATTTTATCTTTATCAGTTTTATCTCTGTGGTTCGAGACTCTCTGATTCTCCTAGGTTTTCCAATGTACTGCGAGTATGCAGGCTGCTGCTTTCAATCCCGTATCGGGCATGTTCTATGTAGTGGCTTTACTCTGATTGCCTAGCCGTGATCGTTCCTCCTTCCTTAACCTGGGCATCAATTGATTCTTCCATCTTTGCGTTGGATCTAGGTTGGATACCTCTCTGTATTCGTTAAACTCATTCTGTTTTCTAACCTGAGGGTAATTTCTATAGGAGGAAAGGATCCTGAGTGACCCAGGGCTGGCCCTTCAGATTTGTTGAGTGCATGCATGTGTGTGTGTTTTTGAGTGTGTATGTGGCATGCATGTCATCTGCTGTTGGTGTTGTGCCTGACCCTGTCCTGGAGGCAAGTCATTTGTAGTAGCTCTCCTTTTGGGCCGTTTGAATTTTTAGGGTCCGGGCTGAATATGGTGATGTACACCTTGGTGGGCTCTGGTGTGCCTGTGAAAGGAAAAACTCCGCCAACTCAACAGAACGCAGGCCTGCAGAATTCTGTGTTCAGAAGAGAACGTGTGGTCAATGCTTTCTTCTCATCACATATGGGAGAGTCTGTAACCCTCGGACTTAGCTCTTCAACTGAGGAAAGCAGTCCTCCAAGTGTTCCACTGTTGGGATTTCATGTTGGCTGGCTAGTGAGCCTATGTCCTCACCTACGTGTCTGGCCAGTAGCTCGGTCTTGATGCTGCTGTTGCGAGAGCCCCAAATTTATGATGTCCACATTGAGTCATCTCCACGAACACTGCCTTTCACGGAATCACTCCCACAACTCACCATCTTCCCACTGCGTCTCTTGGTATTGTGTCTCTCTGATCATTGTCTCCAGGCTTGTGCTCCTGGTCGCTTGTTGGTGTCATATGCAGGAAAAAGATGGTGTTCTTTCAAGTCAATGTCTGCCAAGCCTGCTGACATGAAACCTTCATCCCTCAACACTTGTGTTGTCAAGTAGTCGTGCCCTTCAGTCCCTCGGCGTGTCACAGTCAATGGCACTGGGAAACAGGTTCCGTGTGGGTTCCCGGTGTGCCCTGCTCTTCTGTGCCTTGGTCCTCTTCATGGGCTCCAGCCCTCTGATCCACAAACCAACCAAATCTCCCCTGAGCCATGTCTCCAACCTTCTCCCATCATCTCTGCAACTTCCGTTCTCTTTCACTCTAGAGTTTACCTTGTAGGTAAATGGTCAATTTCCACCCCACTGCAGTTGTTGTGTTCATCTTCCTGTTGCCTTCATGCCTGAAGAAGTATGAGGTTATTAGTCACTACTACCATCTCACTGTCTTCCATGTCTCCACTATTTGTACTGAGACATAAGCAAGAAGGAATTCTACCACTTGTCTCTTATGGCAGTCTTGCAGAGAGCATTGGGCTTTGTCACCTCTATCATGCTCGGAATGACAACAAACAGACGATTTCACTAACTCATGACAGTCAAGAAACATACGAAAGAGTATTGGGACAAACAGTATGACTCTAATGAGGAATTCAAATGGTGGTGTTTCTTGGAAGGCAGTTTTGTGAAAACATGAGTTTCTTGAAGAGGACAAGAGATGACATTCCTTGCAGGAGATTCCTGAAAGCGATGGAATGAGAGTTTTCAAGGCATGTCAAATAGAATCGCTACCCATAAGAGACCGAATTCCATTCTCTCGTATTTTAATAATAATTGTGATGTGAAACACACACACACCACACAACATTAACACATGCATATGCACACGCACATGAACACACACAAAGATTAGACATGCAAAAAAAGGGGAGAAATCGAGGAAACATATAAACGAAGCAACCCCCCAAAAATACCATATAGGTGAAAGGCAAATAGAATCCAAGTGAAAAGCCAATCGAAATGAGAAAGTGAACTATTACCTATCAATAATACTTTCAGTACTCAGGACTAAAGTCTCCCGTCAATACAAACCGTTGGTAGGAGTGGTTGAAATTCCAAAACAAAACAATACAAAACAAAGTTAGAAAACATTTATAAAAAAAAGGCAAATATTAAACAAGCTAATCCTTCTGATGCCCATTGGAGATTTCCTTCGACTATAAAGAAACTCATAGCTTGCAAGTGAAGAAATCGCGAAGACGTAGGTTATGCTATTTCCAAGGAGAAGAGATCCAAAGTGTTTGTGCCTAAGTCAGTGAGAGTGATTTTATGCCTTCGAGAGACAAAAGCTAAGCGGAAGGTGTTTTGTTTGATGGAGCATCAAAACAAAAGAAACCTGGAAGAATTGCCAACACATACACCGTAAACAACGCTGTATCTAAACGTTGGAAGCCTATGAACACACAGGAACAGAGATGGCGACTTTTATCCAATAGTGTTGGCAACTATGATATCCCCGTTAAGCACAGGACAGATCATCTGGATGGGAAGGTGCTAAGGAATAACAGATGTCCACATGGGCTCTCGAGACCACCTGAACTTTGGGGATCCATGAGAAAGATTGCGTCTCTGAGGACAATATGATATGTTCGTCCAAGCAGCAGACCTAACTTTGTCTATCTCAGGTCATGAGCTCGAGGCCAAATCCAGTCTTAATTCATGGAAGAGAAGTCAAAACCACGACAGTGCTCTTATGATCACGAAGGTATGAAACCAGGAAGATATCACTTTCAAATTGGAAAATCAGCCAGACATTAAAGTTGGAAAACACAACCAACTCACGAACTAGCAATGAATGTAGGAAAGAAAATCCAAAGGAAAAGCAGAAAGAGCCATGAACGAAGGAATTCTAAGAAACTTAGAGGATGATGCCAAAACATTTTATGGGGAAACCATATATGGATAAATGCATGCATTGCCAAAATTTAAAAACACCGAGAAATAAAGCCACCTAAAAGGATGACTGAAGGAACAAGATGAAGAAAAACCGAACTCCAAGGTAACAGAAAAATTGAAATCATACATGTGATTATCAAAATTAAGGATATACAAACAAACCAATCGGAAAAAAATCATGAGATCTCACACTTGAGTTTTGACAACACAAACAACCCGCAGAAACCATTACGGGATAAAACAGGGAGACAAGCACACAGCTGCAAGTATGAAACCACATGACAACTGCTAGCAAGAAACAAAGAATAACCGAAAAGGCACATCCACACATTCATGCAAGCAAATCCAAGAACTGAGAGAAAAGGATAAATTCGCAGACACATAGAAACTTCCTAGATTAGATCAGGAAACCTACAAAATCTCAGCCCTCTTGTAGAGACGGAAGCATTTGAGGCAGTAATACAACCCCTGCCAACACACAGTAGGCCAAGTCAAGTCATTTTCCTGGGCCATTCTTCTAGGTATTTAGTGAAGGCATTGTGATGTCCACTCATCAAATCCAGAGATGGAAGAAGCAGGTAAACTCTAATTCACAAGGATAAAGACCCAATTCAAAGAAGGACATTTTAGGAAACACACCCATGTCATTTCAATAAGGAAAGATAATAAGCAATATAATTCTTTCTTGTTCTCCCTGAACTTCCTTTGGTTTTGAGAGGGCCACATTGTTTTCCTCTGAATTGATGTTGATGTTTGTTGCTGTTCTGTTGAAAATGCCTGCCTATCATCCATCATCCGTTTTTGACAGAGTATGCACGGATGCTTTAGTTGCATGGACGTACTGGTGCTCCTCCTAATAGATGACACAACTCCTGACCACCCATTAAGCAGTTCTCTTTTTTGTAACCCTCAGCTTGATTCTCAGAGTCCTGAGTCGCTCCTGATGGGTCTCCTTCTCTGACTTCTTACCCTTCAGTATTGCCTTCCTTTACTAAGGGCCAAGGTATTCCTCCCGAGGCACATATTCTGGGAAGCCATATGGTATTTCCCTTTGTCTGCTTGCCTTTTCCATTTCCCATTAGCAGGGCATGGGACATTCATGTCAAGGCAAGTCCAGGGATTCATCACATCGGTGGCAGAGGAATACTGTGTTGCTGAAAGGGACCCAAACTTCCTGATCCACTAGTCCGTGCAAGGGCATGGCGGCTCACTCCAAAGGACTGCTCGATTGGGCCTTGCAAGCCGTCGTTATAGGCCTTCCCTTTCCTTCTGACTAAAGAGACTTGGTCAACACGTCAATACCCGTTACCACAACAAGTACAGTTAACTAATAATGACAACGGATTCGATTCAGGCCTCTTTTTGAGAATAAGCTCTGATGCAGAATGTCACTCTCCTCGAAGACTTTGCAAAGGTGTTTAAGGGAAAGCCAGGTAGACAGAGGCCTCATCCCTTAGCCGCATGTTTCAAAACACTAGGAGACGAGGCCACAGACCGAACCATATTGTGATGCTTTCACCTTACCTCGGAAAGGGACTTTCTGTACTGTAGTCATCACTGACCCATAGGCAATAGACACTGACAAGGTACGCTCTCCCCCACAGACCCCACGGAGAGCTGCTCATACCAGCGAGGCCACAACTTTTCTCGAGATATCTAGAAATTGTAGTGGCAAAGGACACGTTGCCGTCTCCGGGGATATGTTGGCCTACAGGAAGGTATACTGAATGCCATTTTCCTTCCTCTATGTCTCCAGAAAGGGGAAGTTGGACATTAACCCACAAGACATCCTGAGTTCTTGCCAGGTTCAGAGGGCTCTTGTTTGGTCCTTCCTGGGGCTTCCTACTTAAAGCCATAGCACACCAAGGTCATGGGAGAGGGACAGCTGCTTCAGTGAAGCCAGCATCTGTGATGTCACAAAGCTTTGAGGTCATAGCAACCACTCCTCATCAACCCAGGCCTGATCACTACACTTGACTGGAGTAGTCATGGGTGGGCCAAGAAGACCCCAAGCCATCCAAAAACGTTGGAGCCGCCTGGGTCTCTCACCAAGTCAGTTTGCGAAGCGAGTCGGTGTCACCTTCTCCATGGCTCAATTCGTAGTGTTTGGTCGTGAGTGTCAAAACGAGCCCTCTGAACCTCCGAGAAAGGCAAGGAACATTTACTCCATCTTAGCCACGACAGGCCAAGAAACTAACAGACCGCAAGCAAAGCCTCAAGGGAGGAAATCTGAGCCCTGCACAAGTGTAAGGCCCTCCCACCCAAACACGGAGCATCTGAACAGGAAAAGGGCCACCCAAGGGAAGCTCAATGTGAATCCCAAAACCGTGCCAAAGACATGTCTGGACTCCTCCACAGCAAGGACACGAGTACCTCGAGCGTCTCCAGAAACGGTGCCGAAAAGGCCTCCCAATCTTCCAAAAAGACCATGCATCCAAGGCAGACTCTCCACCCTAGAACCTTAGGTCCAGGGCGGACTCATGTTCTTGGAGTCCACAGGAGCCAACGGAGAGCATGTTGGAAGAGACCCATAGCCCAAGTGAAGCCATTTGAAAGACTTCTGGAACCGTTTCAGGAAGACAACATGTATGTCCAAAAGGACGCATTGAAGAGGATTTGAATGTGGAAGAACCTTGAGCACTCCCTCAGGGTGGAGCAGCTACCCTCTGTGGAACTGCATGCAGGTGTGGAAGTACAATCCAGTCTTCACCCTCTCATGACCATCCCCCAAATGGTAACATGCGATAAGAAAACAGTGCCTCTTGCAGAAAATTGGCATGTTCGAATGGAGCCCCGAGAGGATGAACAATGTGTTAACAAGGGGTCAGTACAGCGCGACCGACAGCGGATGCTGCAGGTTGGTGAGGACATCCTTTGCCAGGAAGGCAAAGAACAGAAGAATGAACAAGGGAGCTCCGAGCAAAGGTCGGGGATTTTAGGATGGTGGGAGGTTCTCTGTACCTGGCTGCCCTCCATCGGAACCTAGGTCCAAATTCAATAAAACATCCTTTGGCCCCAGTCAATTATTGTCACTGTTTTTGTCTTTGTTATCTTATCCAACGTGCACATGCATGTATTGGACAGAGAGGCAGAGAGATCCCAATCAGGGTGTTGAGCTGGAGAGGGAGAAGCTTACTTGCCCCTGAGCAGAGAACCTGAGAACAGAGTCAATGCCAAGACCCTGGAAACATGAGTGGATCTGAAGGTCACCTCGGAACTGATGGAGACAACTCCTGGTTCTAGATAGAACCGCTGTTCTGTCATTGTTCAGAAATGCAGGGGATAAGGATTTTGGCTTGGGCTGGTGTTGCTTGAGTTCTCCTTCCTGCTTCGAGAGCTGGTATAGCTTTACCTTTTGAAGTCAGTGATTGGGCTATGGACAAACTATTCTCCGATGCCTATTTGGCTAAACTGAATACCTCCATGCCTAGAGTTCCCAGGTGGATAGGCACTATGTCTTTAGGTGCTCCGCTTCTGTGGAAGGTGTTGGGAGTCCTCTGTGCCACTTATTCTGGACCACTTTCTCTGCTCCCAGATGAGGGTCCTTTTCAGGCCTGAGTTCTCCAATCTAGGATCAGATCTCTAATCTTACTCTCACTCTTACTTCGCCTACAAGAGGCTCCTCTTTCAGTTCCTTGGAGATTCCCTAAGCTCACTAACATGTTCCATCATTCTGCCTTTGCTCTTAGAATTTGCCTCCTTATTTTCTAGGCTTGTTCTTCCCGGTCCCTAATTGGATCCTCCACTTCTGCGGTGTTCCTTGACTTTGCATCCAGTCTCCTGACAATCTTCTCTTCAGGAGTTCTTTAGGTGATTTTATCTTTATCAGTTTTATCTCTGTGGTTCGAGACTCTCTGATTCTCCTAGGTTTTCCAATGTACTGCGAGTATGCAGGCTGCTGCTTTCAATCCCGTATCGGGCATGTTCTATGTAGTGGCTTTACTCTGATTGCCTAGCCGTGATCGTTCCTCCTTCCTTAACCTGGGCATCAATTGATTCTTCCATCTTTGCGTTGGATCTAGGTTGGATACCTCTCTGTATTCGTTAAACTCAATCTGTTTTCTAACCTGAGGGTAATTTCTATAGGAGGAAAGGATCCTGAGTGACCCAGGGCTGGCCCTTCAGATTTGTTGAGTGCATGCATGTGTGTGTGTTTTTGAGTGTGTATGTGGCATGCATGTCATCTGCTGTTGGTGTTGTGCCTGACCCTGTCCTGGAGGCAAGTCATTTGTAGTAGCTCTCCTTTTGGGCCGTTTGAATTTTTAGGGTCCGGGCTGAATATGGTGATGTACACCTTGGTGGGCTCTGGTGTGCCTGTGAAAGGAAAAACTCCGCCAACTCAACAGAACGCAGGCCTGCAGAATTCTGTGTTCAGAAGAGAACGTGTGGTCAATGCTTTCTTCTCATCACATATGGGAGAGTCTGTAACCCTCGGACTTAGCTCTTCAACTGAGGAAAGCAGTCCTCCAAGTGTTCCACTGTTGGGATTTCATGTTGGCTGGCTAGTGAGCCTATGTCCTCACCTACGTGTCTGGCCAGTAGCTCGGTCTTGATGCTGCTGTTGCGAGAGCCCCAAATTTATGATGTCCACATTGAGTCATCTCCACGAACACTGCCTTTCACGGAATCACTCCCACAACTCACCATCTTCCCACTGCGTCTCTTGGTATTGTGTCTCTCTGATCATTGTCTCCAGGCTTGTGCTCCTGGTCGCTTGTTGGTGTCATATGCAGGAAAAAGATGGTGTTCTTTCAAGTCAATGTCTGCCAAGCCTGCTGACATGAAACCTTCAGCCCTCAACACTTGTGTTGTCAAGTAGTCGTGCCCTTCAGTCCCTCGGCGTGTCACAGTCAATGGCACTGGGAAACAGGTTCCGTGTGGGTTCCCGGTGTGCCCTGCTCTTCTGTGCCTTGGTCCTCTTCATGGGCTCCAGCCCTCTGATCCACAAACCAACCAAATCTCCCCTGAGCCATGTCTCCAACCTTCTCCCATCATCTCTGCAACTTCCGTTCTCTTTCACTCTAGAGTTTACCTTGTAGGTAAATGGTCAATTTCCACCCCACTGCAGTTGTTGTGTTCATCTTCCTGTTGCCTTCATGCCTGAAGAAGTATGAGGTTATTAGTCACTACTACCATCTCACTGTCTTCCATGTCTCCACTATTTGTACTGAGACATAAGCAAGAAGGAATTCTACCACTTGTCTCTTATGGCAGTCTTGCAGAGAGCATTGGGCTTTGTCACCTCTATCATGCTCGGAATGACAACAAACAGACGATTTCACTAACTCATGACAGTCAAGAAACATACGAAAGAGTATTGGGACAAACAGTATGACTCTAATGAGGAATTCAAATGGTGGTGTTTCTTGGAAGGCAGTTTTGTGAAAACATGAGTTTCTTGAAGAGGACAAGAGATGACATTCCTTGCAGGAGATTCCTGAAAGCGATGGAATGAGAGTTTTCAAGGCATGTCAAATAGAATTGCTACCCATAAGAGACCGAATTCCATTCTCTCGTATTTTAATAATAATTGTGATGTGAAACACACACACACCACACAACATTAACACATGCATATGCACACGCACATGAACACACACAAAGATTAGACATGCAAAAAAAGGGGAGAAATCGAGGAAACATATAAACGAAGCAACCCCCCAAAAATACCATATAGGTGAAAGGCAAATAGAATCCAAGTGAAAAGCCAATCGAAATGAGAAAGTGAACTATTACCTATCAATAATACTTTCAGTACTCAGGACTAAAGTCTCCCGTCAATACAAACCGTTGGTAGGAGTGGTTGAAATTCCAAAACAAAACAATACAAAACAAAGTTAGAAAACATTTATAAAAAAAAGGCAAATATTAAACAAGCTAATCCTTCTGATGCCCATTGGAGATTTCCTTCGACTATAAAGAAACTCATAGCTTGCAAGTGAAGAAATCGCGAAGACGTAGGTTATGCTATTTCCAAGGAGAAGAGATCCAAAGTGTTTGTGCCTAAGTCAGTGAGAGTGATTTTATGCCTTCGAGAGACAAAAGCTAAGCGGAAGGTGTTTTGTTTGATGGAGCATCAAAACAAAAGAAACCTGGAAGAATTGCCAACACATACACCGTAAACAACGCTGTATCTAAACGTTGGAAGCCTATGAACACACAGGAACAGAGATGGCGACTTTTATCCAATAGTGTTGGCAACTATGATATCCCCGTTAAGCACAGGACAGATCATCTGGATGGGAAGGTGCTAAGGAATAACAGATGTCCACATGGGCTCTCGAGACCACCTGAACTTTGGGGATCCATGAGAAAGATTGCGTCTCTGAGGACAATATGATATGTTCGTCCAAGCAGCAGACCTAACTTTGTCTATCTCAGGTCATGAGCTCGAGGCCAAATCCAGTCTTAATTCATGGAAGAGAAGTCAAAACCACGACAGTGCTCTTATGATCACGAAGGTATGAAACCAGGAAGATATCACTTTCAAATTGGAAAATCAGCCAGACATTAAAGTTGGAAAACACAACCAACTCACGAACTAGCAATGAATGTAGGAAAGAAAATCCAAAGGAAAAGCAGAAAGAGCCATGAACGAAGGAATTCTAAGAAACTTAGAGGATGATGCCAAAACATTTTATGGGGAAACCATATATGGATAAATGCATGCATTGCCAAAATTTAAAAACACCGAGAAATAAAGCCACCTAAAAGGATGACTGAAGGAACAAGATGAAGAAAAACCGAACTCCAAGGTAACAGAAAAATTGAAATCATACATGTGATTATCAAAATTAAGGATATACAAACAAACCAATCGGAAAAAAATCATGAGATCTCACACTTGAGTTTTGACAACACAAACAACCCGCAGAAACCATTACGGGATAAAACAGGGAGACAAGCACACAGCTGCAAGTATGAAACCACATGACAACTGCTAGCAAGAAACAAAGAATAACCGAAAAGGCACATCCACACATTCATGCAAGCAAATCCAAGAACTGAGAGAAAAGGATAAATTCGCAGACACATAGAAACTTCCTAGATTAGATCAGGAAACCTACAAAATCTCAGCCCTCTTGTAGAGACGGAAGCATTTGAGGCAGTAATACAACCCCTGCCAACACACAGTAGGCCAAGTCAAGTCATTTTCCTGGGCCATTCTTCTAGGTATTTAGTGAAGGCATTGTGATGTCCACTCATCAAATCCAGAGATGGAAGAAGCAGGTAAACTCTAATTCACAAGGATAAAGACCCAATTCAAAGAAGGACATTTTAGGAAACACACCCATGTCATTTCAATAAGGAAAGATAATAAGCAATATAATTCTTTCTTGTTCTCCCTGAACTTCCTTTGGTTTTGAGAGGGCCACATTGTTTTCCTCTGAATTGATGTTGATGTTTGTTGCTGTTCTGTTGAAAATGCCTGCCTATCATCCATCATCCGTTTTTGACAGAGTATGCACGGATGCTTTAGTTGCATGGACGTACTGGTGCTCCTCCTAATAGATGACACAACTCCTGACCACCCATTAAGCAGTTCTCTTTTTTGTAACCCTCAGCTTGATTCTCAGAGTCCTGAGTCGCTCCTGATGGGTCTCCTTCTCTGACTTCTTACCCTTCAGTATTGCCTTCCTTTACTAAGGGCCAAGGTATTCCTCCCGAGGCACATATTCTGGGAAGCCATATGGTATTTCCCTTTGTCTGCTTGCCTTTTCCATTTCCCATTAGCAGGGCATGGGACATTCATGTCAAGGCAAGTCCAGGGATTCATCACATCGGTGGCAGAGGAATACTGTGTTGCTGAAAGGGACCCACACTTCCTGATCCACTAGTCCGTGCAAGGGCATGGCGGCTCACTCCAAAGGACTGCTCGATTGGGCCTTGCAAGCCGTCGTTATAGGCCTTCCCTTTCCTTCTGACTAAAGAGACTTGGTCAACACGTCAATACCCGTTACCACAACAAGTACAGTTAACTAATAATGACAACGGATTCGATTCAGGCCTCTTTTTGAGAATAAGCTCTGATGCAGAATGTCACTCTCCTCGAAGACTTTGCAAAGGTGTTTAAGGGAAAGCCAGGTAGACAGAGGCCTCATCCCTTAGCCGCATGTTTCAAAACACTAGGAGACGAGGCCACAGACCGAACCATATTGTGATGCTTTCACCTTACCTCGGAAATGGACTTTCTGTACTGTAGTCATCACTGACCCATAGGCAATAGACACTGACAAGGTACGCTCTCCCCCACAGACCCCACGGAGAGCTGCTCATACCAGCGAGGCCACAACTTTTCTCGAGATATCTAGAAATTGTAGTGGCAAAGGACACGTTGCCGTCTCCGGGGATATGTTGGCCTACAGGAAGGTATACTGAATGCCATTTTCTTTCCTCTATGTCTCCAGAAAGGGGAAGTTGGACATTAACCCACAAGACATCCTGAGTTCTTGCCAGGTTCAGAGGGCTCTTGTTTGGTCCTTCCTGGGGCTTCCTACTTAAAGCCATAGCACACCAAGGTCATGGGAGAGGGACAGCTGCTTCAGTGAAGCCAGCATCTGTGATGTCACAAAGCTTTGAGGTCATAGCAACCACTCCTCATCAACCCAGGCCTGATCACTACACTTGACTGGAGTAGTCATGGGTGGGCCAAGAAGACCCCAAGCCATCCAAAAACGTTGGAGCCGCCTGGGTCTCTCACCAAGTCAGTTTGCGAAGCGAGTCGGTGTCACCTTCTCCATGGCTCAATTCGTAGTGTTTGGTCGTGAGTGTCAAAACGAGCCCTCTGAACCTCAGAGAAAGGCAAGGAACATTTACTCCATCTTAGCCACGACAGGCCAAGAAACTAACAGACCGCAAGCAAAGCCTCAAGGGAGGAAATCTGAGCCCTGCACAAGTGTAAGGCCCTCCCACCCAAACACGGAGCATCTGAACAGGAAAAGGGCCACCCAAGGGAAGCTCAATGTGAATCCCAAAACCGTGCCAAAGACATGTCTGGACTCCTCCACAGCAAGGACACGAGTACCTCGAGCGTCTCCAGAAACGGTGCCGAAAAGGCCTCCCAATCTTCCAAAAAGACCATGCATCCAAGGCAGACTCTCCACCCTAGAACCTTAGGTCCAGGGCGGACTCATGTTCTTGGAGTCCACAGGAGCCAACGGAGAGCATGTTGGAAGAGACCCATAGCCCAAGTGAAGCCATTTGAAAGACTTCTGGAACCGTTTCAGGAAGACAACATGTATGTCCAAAAGGACGCATTGAAGAGGATTTGAATGTGGAAGAGCCTTGAGCACTCCCTCAGGGTGGAGCAGCTACCCTCTGTGGAACTGCATGCAGGTGTGGAAGTACAATCCAGTCTTCACCCTCTCATGACCATCCCCCAAATGGTAACATGCGATAAGAAAACAGTGCCTCTTGCAGAAAATTGGCATGTTCGAATGGAGCCCCGAGAGGATGAACAATGTGTTAACAAGGGGTCAGTACAGCGCGACCGACAGCGGATGCTGCAGGTTGGTGAGGACATCCTTTGCCAGGAAGGCAAAGAACAGAAGAATGAACAAGGGAGCTCCGAGCAAAGGTCGGGGATTTTAGGATGGTGGGAGGTTCTCTGTACCTGGCTGCCCTCCATCGGAACCTAGGTCCAAATTCAATAAAACATCCTTTGGCCCCAGTCAATTATTGTCACTGTTTTTGTCTTTGTTATCTTATCCAACGTGCACATGCATGTATTGGACAGAGAGGCAGAGAGATCCCAATCAGGGTGCTGAGCTGGAGAGGGAGAAGCTTACTTGCCCCTGAGCAGAGAACCTGAGAACAGAGTCAATGCCAAGACCCTGGAAACATGAGTGGATCTGAAGGTCACCTCGGAACTGATGGAGACAACTCCTGGTTCTAGATAGAACCGCTGTTCTGTCATTGTTCAGAAATGCAGGGGATAAGGATTTTGGCTTGGGCTGGTGTTGCTTGAGTTCTCCTTCCTGCTTCGAGAGCTGGTATAGCTTTACCTTTTGAAGTCAGTGATTGGGCTATGGACAAACTATTCTCCAATGCCTATTTGGCTAAACTGAATACCTCCATGCCTAGAGTTCCCAGGTGGATAGGCACTATGTCTTTAGGTGCTCCGCTTCTGTGGAAGGTGTTGGGAGTCCTCTGTGCCACTTATTCTGGACCACTTTCTCTGCTCCCAGATGAGGGTCCTTTTCAGGCCTGAGTTCTCCAATCTAGGATCAGATCTCTAATCTTACTCTCACTCTTACTTCGCCTACAAGAGGCTCCTCTTTCAGTTCCTTGGAGATTCCCTAAGCTCACTAACATGTTCCATCATTCTGCCTTTGCTCTTAGAATTTGCCTCCTTATTTTCTAGGCTTGTTCTTCCCGGTCCCTAATTGGATCCTCCACTTCTGCGATGTTCCTTGACTTTGCATCCAGTCTCCTGACAATCTTCTCTTCAGGAGTTCTTTAGGTGATTTTATCTTTATCAGTTTTATCTCTGTGGTTCGAGACTCTCTGATTCTCCTAGGTTTTCCAATGTACTGCGAGTATGCAGGCTGCTGCTTTCAATCCCGTATCGGGCATGTTCTATGTAGTGGCTTTACTCTGATTGCCTAGCCGTGATCGTTCCTCCTTCCTTAACCTGGGCATCAATTGATTCTTCCATCTTTGCGTTGGATCTAGGTTGGATACCTCTCTGTATTCGTTAAACTCATTCTGTTTTCTAACCTGAGGGTAATTTCTATAGGAGGAAAGGATCCTGAGTGACCCAGGGCTGGCCCTTCAGATTTGTTGAGTGCATGCATGTGTGTGTGTTTTTGAGTGTGTATGTGGCATGCATGTCATCTGCTGTTGGTGTTGTGCCTGACCCTGTCCTGGAGGCAAGTCATTTGTAGTAGCTCTCCTTTTGGGCCGTTTGAATTTTTAGGGTCCGGGCTGAATATGGTGATGTACACCTTGGTGGGCTCTGGTGTGCCTGTGAAAGGAAAAACTCCGCCAACTCAACAGAACGCAGGCCTGCAGAATTCTGTGTTCAGAAGAGAACGTGTGGTCAATGCTTTCTTCTCATCACATATGGGAGAGTCTGTAACCCTCGGACTTAGCTCTTCAACTGAGGAAAGCAGTCCTCCAAGTGTTCCACTGTTGGGATTTCATGTTGGCTGGCTAGTGAGCCTATGTCCTCACCTACGTGTCTGGCCAGTAGCTCGGTCTTGATGCTGCTGTTGCGAGAGCCCCAAATTTATGATGTCCACATTGAGTCATCTCCACGAACACTGCCTTTCACGGAATCACTCCCACAACTCACCATCTTCCCACTGCGTCTCTTGGTATTGTGTCTCTCTGATCATTGTCTCCAGGCTTGTGCTCCTGGTCGCTTGTTGGTGTCATATGCAGGAAAAAGATGGTGTTCTTTCAAGTCAATGTCTGCCAAGCCTGCTGACATGAAACCTTCATCCCTCAACACTTGTGTTGTCAAGTAGTCGTGCCCTTCAGTCCCTCGGCGTGTCACAGTCAATGGCACTGGGAAACAGGTTCCGTGTGGGTTCCCGGTGTGCCCTGCTCTTCTGTGCCTTGGTCCTCTTCATGGGCTCCAGCCCTCTGATCCACAAACCAACCAAATCTCCCCTGAACCATGTCTCCAACCTTCTCCCATCATCTCTGCAACTTCCGTTCTCTTTCACTCTAGAGTTTACCTTGTAGGTAAATGGTCAATTTCCACCCCACTGCAGTTGTTGTGTTCATCTTCCTGTTGCCTTCATGCCTGAAGAAGTATGAGGTTATTAGTCACTACTACCATCTCACTGTCTTCCATGTCTCCACTATTTGTACTGAGACATAAGCAAGAAGGAATTCTACCACTTGTCTCTTATGGCAGTCTTGCAGAGAGCATTGGGCTTTGTCACCTCTATCATGCTCGGAATGACAACAAACAGACGATTTCACTAACTCATGACAGTCAAGAAACATACGAAAGAGTATTGGGACAAACAGTATGACTCTAATGAGGAATTCAAATGGTGGTGTTTCTTGGAAGGCAGTTTTGTGAAAACATGAGTTTCTTGAAGAGGACAAGAGATGACATTCCTTGCAGGAGATTCCTGAAAGCGATGGAATGAGAGTTTTCAAGGCATGTCAAATAGAATTGCTACCCATAAGAGACCGAATTCCATTCTCTCGTATTTTAATAATAATTGTGATGTGAAACACACACACACCACACAACATTAACACATGCATATGCACACGCACATGAACACACACAAAGATTAGACATGCAAAAAAAGGGGAGAAATCGAGGAAACATATAAACGAAGCAACCCCCCAAAAATACCATATAGGTGAAAGGCAAATAGAATCCAAGTGAAAAGCCAATCGAAATGAGAAAGTGAACTATTACCTATCAATAATACTTTCAGTACTCAGGACTAAAGTCTCCCGTCAATACAAACCGTTGGTAGGAGTGGTTGAAATTCCAAAACAAAACAATACAAAACAAAGTTAGAAAACATTTATAAAAAAAAGGCAAATATTAAACAAGCTAATCCTTCTGATGCCCATTGGAGATTTCCTTCGACTATAAAGAAACTCATAGCTTGCAAGTGAAGAAATCGCGAAGACGTAGGTTATGCTATTTCCAAGGAGAAGAGATCCAAAGTGTTTGTGCCTAAGTCAGTGAGAGTGATTTTATGCCTTCGAGAGACAAAAGCTAAGCGGAAGGTGTTTTGTTTGATGGAGCATCAAAACAAAAGAAACCTGGAAGAATTGCCAACACATACACCGTAAACAACGCTGTATCTAAACGTTGGAAGCCTATGAACACACAGGAACAGAGATGGCGACTTTTATCCAATAGTGTTGGCAACTATGATATCCCCGTTAAGCACAGGACAGATCATCTGGATGGGAAGGTGCTAAGGAATAACAGATGTCCACATGGGCTCTCGAGACCACCTGAACTTTGGGGATCCATGAGAAAGATTGCGTCTCTGAGGACAATATGATATGTTCGTCCAAGCAGCAGACCTAACTTTGTCTATCTCAGGTCATGAGCTCGAGGCCAAATCCAGTCTTAATTCATGGAAGAGAAGTCAAAACCACGACAGTGCTCTTATGATCACGAAGGTATGAAACCAGGAAGATATCACTTTCAAATTGGAAAATCAGCCAGACATTAAAGTTGGAAAACACAACCAACTCACGAACTAGCAATGAATGTAGGAAAGAAAATCCAAAGGAAAAGCAGAAAGAGCCATGAACGAAGGAATTCTAAGAAACTTAGAGGATGATGCCAAAACATTTTATGGGGAAACCATATATGGATAAATGCATGCATTGCCAAAATTTAAAAACACCGAGAAATAAAGCCACCTAAAAGGATGACTGAAGGAACAAGATGAAGAAAAACCGAACTCCAAGGTAACAGAAAAATTGAAATCATACATGTGATTATCAAAATTAAGGATATACAAACAAACCAATCGGAAAAAAATCATGAGATCTCACACTTGAGTTTTGACAACACAAACAACCCGCAGAAACCATTACGGGATAAAACAGGGAGACAAGCACACAGCTGCAAGTATGAAACCACATGACAACTGCTAGCAAGAAACAAAGAATAACCGAAAAGGCACATCCACACATTCATGCAAGCAAATCCAAGAACTGAGAGAAAAGGATAAATTCGCAGACACATAGAAACTTCCTAGATTAGATCAGGAAACCTACAAAATCTCAGCCCTCTTGTAGAGACGGAAGCATTTGAGGCAGTAATACAACCCCTGCCAACACACAGTAGGCCAAGTCAAGTCATTTTCCTGGGCCATTCTTCTAGGTATTTAGTGAAGGCATTGTGATGTCCACTCATCAAATCCAGAGATGGAAGAAGCAGGTAAACTCTAATTCACAAGGATAAAGACCCAATTCAAAGAAGGACATTTTAGGAAACACACCCATGTCATTTCAATAAGGAAAGATAATAAGCAATATAATTCTTTCTTGTTCTCCCTGAACTTCCTTTGGTTTTGAGAGGGCCACATTGTTTTCCTCTGAATTGATGTTGATGTTTGTTGCTGTTCTGTTGAAAATGCCTGCCTATCATCCATCATCCGTTTTTGACAGAGTATGCACGGATGCTTTAGTTGCATGGACGTACTGGTGCTCCTCCTAATAGATGACACAACTCCTGACCACCCATTAAGCAGTTCTCTTTTTTGTAACCCTCAGCTTGATTCTCAGAGTCCTGAGTCGCTCCTGATGGGTCTCCTTCTCTGACTTCTTACCCTTCAGTATTGCCTTCCTTTACTAAGGGCCAAGGTATTCCTCCCGAGGCACATATTCTGGGAAGCCATATGGTATTTCCCTTTGTCTGCTTGCCTTTTCCATTTCCCATTAGCAGGGCATGGGACATTCATGTCAAGGCAAGTCCAGGGATTCATCACATCGGTGGCAGAGGAATACTGTGTTGCTGAAAGGGACCCACACTTCCTGATCCACTAGTCCGTGCAAGGGCATGGCGGCTCACTCCAAAGGACTGCTCGATTGGGCCTTGCAAGCCGTCGTTATAGGCCTTCCCTTTCCTTCTGACTAAAGAGACTTGGTCAACACGTCAATACCCGTTACCACAACAAGTACAGTTAACTAATAATGACAACGGATTCGATTCAGGCCTCTTTTTGAGAATAAGCTCTGATGCAGAATGTCACTCTCCTCGAAGACTTTGCAAAGGTGTTTAAGGGAAAGCCAGGTAGACAGAGGCCTCATCCCTTAGCCGCATGTTTCAAAACACTAGGAGACGAGGCCACAGACCGAACCATATTGTGATGCTTTCACCTTACCTCGGAAAGGGACTTTCTGTACTGTAGTCATCACTGACCCATAGGCAATAGACACTGACAAGGTACGCTCTCCCCCACAGACCCCACGGAGAGCTGCTCATACCAGCGAGGCCACAACTTTTCTCGAGATATCTAGAAATTGTAGTGGCAAAGGACACGTTGCCGTCTCCGGGGATATGTTGGCCTACAGGAAGGTATACTGAATGCCATTTTCCTTCCTCTATGTCTCCAGAAAGGGGAAGTTGGACATTAACCCACAAGACATCCTGAGTTCTTGCCAGGTTCAGAGGGCTCTTGTTTGGTCCTTCCTGGGGCTTCCTACTTAAAGCCATAGCACACCAAGGTCATGGGAGAGGGACAGCTGCTTCAGTGAAGCCAGCATCTGTGATGTCACAAAGCTTTGAGGTCATAGCAACCACTCCTCATCAACCCAGGCCTGATCACTACACTTGACTGGAGTAGTCATGGGTGGGCCAAGAAGACCCCAAGCCATCCAAAAACGTTGGAGCCGCCTGGGTCTCTCACCAAGTCAGTTTGCGAAGCGAGTCGGTGTCACCTTCTCCATGGCTCAATTCGTAGTGTTTGGTCGTGAGTGTCAAAACGAGCCCTCTGAACCTCAGAGAAAGGCAAGGAACATTTACTCCATCTTAGCCACGACAGGCCAAGAAACTAACAGACCGCAAGCAAAGCCTCAAGGGAGGAAATCTGAGCCCTGCACAAGTGTAAGGCCCTCCCACCCAAACACGGAGCATCTGAACAGGAAAAGGGCCACCCAAGGGAAGCTCAATGTGAATCCCAAAACCGTGCCAAAGACATGTCTGGACTCCTCCACAGCAAGGACACGAGTACCTCGAGCGTCTCCAGAAACGGTGCCGAAAAGGCCTCCCAATCTTCCAAAAAGACCATGCATCCAAGGCAGACTCTCCACCCTAGAACCTTAGGTCCAGGGCGGACTCATGTTCTTGGAGTCCACAGGAGCCAACGGAGAGCATGTTGGAAGAGACCCATAGCCCAAGTGAAGCCATTTGAAAGACTTCTGGAACCGTTTCAGGAAGACAACATGTATGTCCAAAAGGACGCATTGAAGAGGATTTGAATGTGGAAGAACCTTGAGCACTCCCTCAGGGTGGAGCAGCTACCCTCTGTGGAACTGCATGCAGGTGTGGAAGTACAATCCAGTCTTCACCCTCTCATGACCATCCCCCAAATGGTAACATGCGATAAGAAAACAGTGCCTCTTGCAGAAAATTGGCATGTTCGAATGGAGCCCCGAGAGGATGAACAATGTGTTAACAAGGGGTCAGTACAGCGCGACCGACAGCGGATGCTGCAGGTTGGTGAGGACATCCTTTGCCAGGAAGGCAAAGAACAGAAGAATGAACAAGGGAGCTCCGAGCAAAGGTCGGGGATTTTAGGATGGTGGGAGGTTCTCTGTACCTGGCTGCCCTCCATCGGAACCTAGGTCCAAATTCAATAAAACATCCTTTGGCCCCAGTCAATTATTGTCACTGTTTTTGTCTTTGTTATCTTATCCAACGTGCACATGCATGTATTGGACAGAGAGGCAGAGAGATCCCAATCAGGGTGTTGAGCTGGAGAGGGAGAAGCTTACTTGCCCCTGAGCAGAGAACCTGAGAACAGAGTCAATGCCAAGACCCTGGAAACATGAGTGGATCTGAAGGTCACCTCGGAACTGATGGAGACAACTCCTGGTTCTAGATAGAACCGCTGTTCTGTCATTGTTCAGAAATGCAGGGGATAAGGATTTTGGCTTGGGCTGGTGTTGCTTGAGTTCTCCTTCCTGCTTCGAGAGCTGGTATAGCTTTACCTTTTGAAGTCAGTGATTGGGCTATGGACAAACTATTCTCCGATGCCTATTTGGCTAAACTGAATACCTCCATGCCTAGAGTTCCCAGGTGGATAGGCACTATGTCTTTAGGTGCTCCGCTTCTGTGGAAGGTGTTGGGAGTCCTCTGTGCCACTTATTCTGGACCACTTTCTCTGCTCCCAGATGAGGGTCCTTTTCAGGCCTGAGTTCTCCAATCTAGGATCAGATCTCTAATCTTACTCTCACTCTTACTTCGCCTACAAGAGGCTCCTCTTTCAGTTCCTTGGAGATTCCCTAAGCTCACTAACATGTTCCATCATTCTGCCTTTGCTCTTAGAATTTGCCTCCTTATTTTCTAGGCTTGTTCTTCCCGGTCCCTAATTGGATCCTCCACTTCTGCGGTGTTCCTTGACTTTGCATCCAGTCTCCTGACAATATTCTCTTCAGGAGTTCTTTAGGTGATTTTATCTTTATCAGTTTTATCTCTGTGGTTCGAGACTCTCTGATTCTCCTAGGTTTTCCAATGTACTGCGAGTATGCAGGCTGCTGCTTTCAATCCCGTATCGGGCATGTTCTATGTAGTGGCTTTACTCTGATTGCCTAGCCGTGATCGTTCCTCCTTCCTTAACCTGGGCATCAATTGATTCTTCCATCTTTGCGTTGGATCTAGGTTGGATACCTCTCTGTATTCGTTAAACTCATTCTGTTTTCTAACCTGAGGGTAATTTCTATAGGAGGAAAGGATCCTGAGTGACCCAGGGCTGGCCCTTCAGATTTGTTGAGTGCATGCATGTGTGTGTGTTTTTGAGTGTGTATGTGGCATGCATGTCATCTGCTGTTGGTGTTGTGCCTGACCCTGTCCTGGAGGCAAGTCATTTGTAGTAGCTCTCCTTTTGGGCCGTTTGAATTTTTAGGGTCCGGGCTGAATATGGTGATGTACACCTTGGTGGGCTCTGGTGTGCCTGTGAAAGGAAAAACTCCGCCACCTCAACAGAACGCAGGCCTGCAGAATTCTGTGTTCAGAAGAGAACGTGTGGTCAATGCTTTCTTCTCGTCACATATGGGAGAGTCTGTAACCCTCGGACTTAGCTCTTCAACTGAGGAAAGCAGTCCTCCAAGTGTTCCACTGTTGGGATTTCATGTTGGCTGGCTAGTGAGCCTATGTCCTCACCTACGTGTCTGGCCAGTAGCTCGGTCTTGATGCTGCTGTTGCGAGAGCCCCAAATTTATGATGTCCACATTGAGTCATCTCCACGAACACTGCCTTTCACGGAATCACTCCCACAACTCACCATCTTCCCACTGCGTCTCTTGGTATTGTGTCTCTCTGATCATTGTCTCCAGGCTTGTGCTCCTGGTCGCTTGTTGGTGTCATATGCAGGAAAAAGATGGTGTTCTTTCAAGTCAATGTCTGCCAAGCCTGCTGACATGAAACCTTCATCCCTCAACACTTGTGTTGTCAAGTAGTCGTGCCCTTCAGTCCCTCGGCGTGTCACAGTCAATGGCACTGGGAAACAGGTTCCGTGTGGGTTCCCAGTGTGCCCTGCTCTTCTGTGCCTTGGTCCTCTTCATGGGCTCCAGCCCTCTGATCCACAAACCAACCAAATCTCCCCTGAGCCATGTCTCCAACCTTCTCCCATCATCTCTGCAACTTCCGTTCTCTTTCACTCTAGAGTTTACCTTGTAGGTAAATGGTCAATTTCCACCCCACTGCAGTTGTTGTGTTCATCTTCCTGTTGCCTTCATGCCTGAAGAAGTATGAGGTTATTAGTCACTACTACCATCTCACTGTCTTCCATGTCTCCACTATTTGTACTGAGACATAAGCAAGAAGGAATTCTACCACTTGTCTCTTATGGCAGTCTTGCAGAGAGCATTGGGCTTTGTCACCTCTATCATGCTCGGAATGACAACAAACAGACGATTTCACTAACTCATGACAGTCAAGAAACATACGAAAGAGTATTGGGACAAACAGTATGACTCTAATGAGGAATTCAAATGGTGGTGTTTCTTGGAAGGCAGTTTTGTGAAAACATGAGTTTCTTGAAGAGGACAAGAGATGACATTCCTTGCAGGAGATTCCTGAAAGCGATGGAATGAGAGTTTTCAAGGCATGTCAAATAGAATTGCTACCCATAAGAGACCGAATTCCATTCTCTCGTATTTTAATAATAATTGTGATGTGAAACACACACACACCACACAACATTAACACATGCATATGCACACGCACATGAACACACACAAAGATTAGACATGCAAAAAAAGGGGAGAAATCGAGGAAACATATAAACGAAGCAACCCCCCAAAAATACCATATAGGTGAAAGGCAAATAGAATCCAAGTGAAAAGCCAATCGAAATGAGAAAGTGAACTATTACCTATCAATAATACTTTCAGTACTCAGGACTAAAGTCTCCCGTCAATACAAACCGTTGGTAGGAGTGGTTGAAATTCCAAAACAAAACAATACAAAACAAAGTTAGAAAACATTTATAAAAAAAAGGCAAATATTAAACAAGCTAATCCTTCTGATGCCCATTGGAGATTTCCTTCGACTATAAAGAAACTCATAGCTTGCAAGTGAAGAAATCGCGAAGACGTAGGTTATGCTATTTCCAAGGAGAAGAGATCCAAAGTGTTTGTGCCTAAGTCAGTGAGAGTGATTTTATGCCTTCGAGAGACAAAAGCTAAGCGGAAGGTGTTTTGTTTGATGGAGCATCAAAACAAAAGAAACCTGGAAGAATTGCCAACACATACACCGTAAACAACGCTGTATCTAAACGTTGGAAGCCTATGAACACACAGGAACAGAGATGGCGACTTTTATCCAATAGTGTTGGCAACTATGATATCCCCGTTAAGCACAGGACAGATCATCTGGATGGGAAGGTGCTAAGGAATAACAGATGTCCACATGGGCTCTCGAGACCACCTGAACTTTGGGGATCCATGAGAAAGATTGCGTCTCTGAGGACAATATGATATGTTCGTCCAAGCAGCAGACCTAACTTTGTCTATCTCAGGTCATGAGCTCGAGGCCAAATCCAGTCTTAATTCATGGAAGAGAAGTCAAAACCACGACAGTGCTCTTATGATCACGAAGGTATGAAACCAGGAAGATATCACTTTCAAATTGGAAAATCAGCCAGACATTAAAGTTGGAAAACACAACCAACTCACGAACTAGCAATGAATGTAGGAAAGAAAATCCAAAGGAAAAGCAGAAAGAGCCATGAACGAAGGAATTCTAAGAAACTTAGAGGATGATGCCAAAACGTTTTATGGGGAAACCATATATGGATAAATGCATGCATTGCCAAAATTTAAAAACACCGAGAAATAAAGCCACCTAAAAGGATGACTGAAGGAACAAGATGAAGAAAAACCGAACTCCAAGGTAACAGAAAAATTGAAATCATACATGTGATTATCAAAATTAAGGATATACAAACAAACCAATCGGAAAAAAATCATGAGATCTCACACTTGAGTTTTGACAACACAAACAACCCGCAGAAACCATTACGGGATAAAACAGGGAGACAAGCACACAGCTGCAAGTATGAAACCACATGACAACTGCTAGCAAGAAACAAAGAATAACCGAAAAGGCACATCCGCACATTCATGCAAGCAAATCCAAGAACTGAGAGAAAAGGATAAATTCGCAGACACATAGAAACTTCCTAGATTAGATCAGGAAACCTACAAAATCTCAGCCCTCTTGTAGAGACGGAAGCATTTGAGGCAGTAATACAACCCCTGCCAACACACAGTAGGCCAAGTCAAGTCATTTTCCTGGGCCATTCTTCTAGGTATTTAGTGAAGGCATTGTGATGTCCACTCATCAAATCCAGAGATGGAAGAAGCGGGTAAACTCTAATTCACAAGGATAAAGACCCAATTCAAAGAAGGACATTTTAGGAAACACACCCATGTCATTTCAATAAGGAAAGATAATAAGCAATATAATTCTTTCTTGTTCTCCCTGAACTTCCTTTGGTTTTGAGAGGGCCACATTGTTTTCCTCTGAATTGATGTTGATGTTTGTTGCTGTTCTGTTGAAAATGCCTGCCTATCATCCATCATCCGTTTTTGACAGAGTATGCACGGATGCTTTAGTTGCATGGACGTACTGGTGCTCCTCCTAATAGATGACACAACTCCTGACCACCCATTAAGCAGTTCTCTTTTTTGTAACCCTCAGCTTGATTCTCAGAGTCCTGAGTCGCTCCTGATGGGTCTCCTTCTCTGACTTCTTACCCTTCAGTATTGCCTTCCTTTACTAAGGGCCAAGGTATTCCTCCCGAGGCACATATTCTGGGAAGCCATATGGTATTTCCCTTTGTCTGCTTGCCTTTTCCATTTCCCATTAGCAGGGCATGGGACATTCATGTCAAGGCAAGTCCAGGGATTCATCACATCGGTGGCAGAGGAATACTGTGTTGCTGAAAGGGACCCAAACTTCCTGATCCACTAGTCCGTGCAAGGGCATGGCGGCTCACTCCAAAGGACTGCTCGATTGGGCCTTGCAAGCCGTCGTTATAGGCCTTCCCTTTCCTTCTGACTAAAGAGACTTGGTCAACACGTCAATACCCGTTACCACAACAAGTACAGTTAACTAATAATGACAACGGATTCGATTCAGGCCTCTTTTTGAGAATAAGCTCTGATGCAGAATGTCACTCTCCTCGAAGACTTTGCAAAGGTGTTTAAGGGAAAGCCAGGTAGACAGAGGCCTCATCCCTTAGCCGCATGTTTCAAAACACTAGGAGACGAGGCCACAGACCGAACCATATTGTGATGCTTTCACCTTACCTCGGAAAGGGACTTTCTGTACTGTAGTCATCACTGACCCATAGGCAATAGACACTGACAAGGTACGCTCTCCCCCACAGACCCCACGGAGAGCTGCTCATACCAGCGAGGCCACAACTTTTCTCGAGATATCTAGAAATTGTAGTGGCAAAGGACACGTTGCCGTCTCCGGGGATATGTTGGCCTACAGGAAGGTATACTGAATGCCATTTTCCTTCCTCTATGTCTCCAGAAAGGGGAAGTTGGACATTAACCCACAAGACATCCTGAGTTCTTGCCAGGTTCAGAGGGCTCTTGTTTGGTCCTTCCTGGGGCTTCCTACTTAAAGCCATAGCACACCAAGGTCATGGGAGAGGGACAGCTGCTTCAGTGAAGCCAGCATCTGTGATGTCACAAAGCTTTGAGGTCATAGCAACCACTCCTCATCAACCCAGGCCTGATCACTACACTTGACTGGAGTAGTCATGGGTGGGCCAAGAAGACCCCAAGCCATCCAAAAACGTTGGAGCCGCCTGGGTCTCTCACCAAGTCAGTTTGCGAAGCGAGTCGGTGTCACCTTCTCCATGGCTCAATTCGTAGTGTTTGGTCGTGAGTGTCAAAACGAGCCCTCTGAACCTCCGAGAAAGGCAAGGAACATTTACTCCATCTTAGCCACGACAGGCCAAGAAACTAACAGACCGCAAGCAAAGCCTCAAGGGAGGAAATCTGAGCCCTGCACAAGTGTAAGGCCCTCCCACCCAAACACGGAGCATCTGAACAGGAAAAGGGCCACCCAAGGGAAGCTCAATGTGAATCCCAAAACCGTGCCAAAGACATGTCTGGACTCCTCCACAGCAAGGACACGAGTACCTCGAGCGTCTCCAGAAACGGTGCCGAAAAGGCCTCCCAATCTTCCAAAAAGACCATGCATCCAAGGCAGACTCTCCACCCTAGAACCTTAGGTCCAGGGCGGACTCATGTTCTTGGAGTCCACAGGAGCCAACGGAGAGCATGTTGGAAGAGACCCATAGCCCAAGTGAAGCCATTTGAAAGACTTCTGGAACCGTTTCAGGAAGACAACATGTATGTCCAAAAGGACGCATTGAAGAGGATTTGAATGTGGAAGAACCTTGAGCACTCCCTCAGGGTGGAGCAGCTACCCTCTGTGGAACTGCATGCAGGTGTGGAAGTACAATCCAGTCTTCACCCTCTCATGACCATCCCCCAAATGGTAACATGCGATAAGAAAACAGTGCCTCTTGCAGAAAATTGGCATGTTCGAATGGAGCCCCGAGAGGATGAACAATGTGTTAACAAGGGGTCAGTACAGCGCGACCGACAGCGGATGCTGCAGGTTGGTGAGGACATCCTTTGCCAGGAAGGCAAAGAACAGAAGAATGAACAAGGGAGCTCCGAGCAAAGGTCGGGGATTTTAGGATGGTGGGAGGTTCTCTGTACCTGGCTGCCCTCCATCGGAACCTAGGTCCAAATTCAATAAAACATCCTTTGGCCCCAGTCAATTATTGTCACTGTTTTTGTCTTTGTTATCTTATCCAACGTGCACATGCATGTATTGGACAGAGAGGCAGAGAGATCCCAATCAGGGTGTTGAGCTGGAGAGGGAGAAGCTTACTTGCCCCTGAGCAGAGAACCTGAGAACAGAGTCAATGCCAAGACCCTGGAAACATGAGTGGATCTGAAGGTCACCTCGGAACTGATGGAGACAACTCCTGGTTCTAGATAGAACCGCTGTTCTGTCATTGTTCAGAAATGCAGGGGATAAGGATTTTGGCTTGGGCTGGTGTTGCTTGAGTTCTCCTTCCTGCTTCGAGAGCTGGTATAGCTTTACCTTTTGAAGTCAGTGATTGGGCTATGGACAAACTATTCTCCGATGCCTATTTGGCTAAACTGAATACCTCGATGCCTAGAGTTCCCAGGTGGATAGGCACTATGTCTTTAGGTGCTCCGCTTCTGTGGAAGGTGTTGGGAGTCCTCTGTGCCACTTATTCTGGACCACTTTCTCTGCTCCCAGATGAGGGTCCTTTTCAGGCCTGAGTTCTCCAATCTAGGATCAGATCTCTAATCTTACTCTCACTCTTACTTCGCCTACAAGAGGCTCCTCTTTCAGTTCCTTGGAGATTCCCTAAGCTCACTAACATGTTCCATCATTCTGCCTTTGCTCTTAGAATTTGCCTCCTTATTTTCTAGGCTTGTTCTTCCCCGTCCCTAATTGGATCCTCCACTTCTGCGGTGTTCCTTGACTTTGCATCCAGTCTCCTGACAATCTTCTCTTCAGGAGTTCTTTAGGTGATTTTATCTTTATCAGTTTTATCTCTGTGGTTCGAGACTCTCTGATTCTCCTAGGTTTTCCAATGTACTGCGAGTATGCAGGCTGCTGCTTTCAATCCCGTATCGGGCATGTTCTATGTAGTGGCTTTACTCTGATTGCCTAGCCGTGATCGTTCCTCCTTCCTTAACCTGGGCATCAATTGATTCTTCCATCTTTGCGTTGGATCTAGGTTGGATACCTCTCTGTATTCGTTAAACTCATTCTGTTTTCTAACCTGAGGGTAATTTCTATAGGAGGAAAGGATCCTGAGTGACCCAGGGCTGGCCCTTCAGATTTGTTGAGTGCATGCATGTGTGTGTGTTTTTGAGTGTGTATGTGGCATGCATGTCATCTGCTGTTGGTGTTGTGCCTGACCCTGTCCTGGAGGCAAGTCATTTGTAGTAGCTCTCCTTTTGGGCCGTTTGAATTTTTAGGGTCCGGGCTGAATATGGTGATGTACACCTTGGTGGGCTCTGGTGTGCCTGTGAAAGGAAAAACTCCGCCACCTCAACAGAACGCAGGCCTGCAGAATTCTGTGTTCAGAAGAGAACGTGTGGTCAATGCTTTCTTCTCGTCACATATGGGAGAGTCTGTAACCCTCGGACTTAGCTCTTCAACTGAGGAAAGCAGTCCTCCAAGTGTTCCACTGTTGGGATTTCATGTTGGCTGGCTAGTGAGCCTATGTCCTCACCTACGTGTCTGGCCAGTAGCTCGGTCTTGATGCTGCTGTTGCGAGAGCCCCAAATTTATGATGTCCACATTGAGTCATCTCCACGAACACTGCCTTTCACGGAATCACTCCCACAACTCACCATCTTCCCACTGCGTCTCTTGGTATTGTGTCTCTCTGATCATTGTCTCCAGGCTTGTGCTCCTGGTCGCTTGTTGGTGTCATATGCAGGAAAAAGATGGTGTTCTTTCAAGTCAATGTCTGCCAAGCCTGCTGACATGAAACCTTCATCCCTCAACACTTGTGTTGTCAAGTAGTCGTGCCCTTCAGTCCCTCGGCGTGTCACAGTCAATGGCACTGGGAAACAGGTTCCGTGTGGGTTCCCGGTGTGCCCTGCTCTTCTGTGCCTTGGTCCTCTTCATGGGCTCCAGCCCTCTGATCCACAAACCAACCAAATCTCCCCTGAGCCATGTCTCCAACCTTCTCCCATCATCTCTGCAACTTCCGTTCTCTTTCACTCTAGAGTTTACCTTGTAGGTAAATGGTCAATTTCCACCCCACTGCAGTTGTTGTGTTCATCTTCCTGTTGCCTTCATGCCTGAAGAAGTATGAGGTTATTAGTCACTACTACCATCTCACTGTCTTCCATGTCTCCACTATTTGTACTGAGACATAAGCAAGAAGGAATTCTACCACTTGTCTCTTATGGCAGTCTTGCAGAGAGCATTGGGCTTTGTCACCTCTATCATGCTCGGAATGACAACAAACAGACGATTTCACTAACTCATGACAGTCAAGAAACATACGAAAGAGTATTGGGACAAACAGTATGACTCTAATGAGGAATTCAAATGGTGGTGTTTCTTGGAAGGCAGTTTTGTGAAAACATGAGTTTCTTGAAGAGGACAAGAGATGACATTCCTTGCAGGAGATTCCTGAAAGCGATGGAATGAGAGTTTTCAAGGCATGTCAAATAGAATTGCTACCCATAAGAGACCGAATTCCATTCTCTCGTATTTTAATAATAATTGTGATGTGAAACACACACACACCACACAACATTAACACATGCATATGCACACGCACATGAACACACACAAAGATTAGACATGCAAAAAAAGGGGAGAAATCGAGGAAACATATAAACGAAGCAACCCCCCAAAAATACCATATAGGTGAAAGGCAAATAGAATCCAAGTGAAAAGCCAATCGAAATGAGAAAGTGAACTATTACCTATCAATAATACTTTCAGTACTCAGGACTAAAGTCTCCCGTCAATACAAACCGTTGGTAGGAGTGGTTGAAATTCCAAAACAAAACAATACAAAACAAAGTTAGAAAACATTTATAAAAAAAAGGCAAATATTAAACAAGCTAATCCTTCTGATGCCCATTGGAGATTTCCTTCGACTATAAAGAAACTCATAGCTTGCAAGTGAAGAAATCGCGAAGACGTAGGTTATGCTATTTCCAAGGAGAAGAGATCCAAAGTGTTTGTGCCTAAGTCAGTGAGAGTGATTTTATGCCTTCGAGAGACAAAAGCTAAGCGGAAGGTGTTTTGTTTGATGGAGCATCAAAACAAAAGAAACCTGGAAGAATTGCCAACACATACACCGTAAACAACGCTGTATCTAAACGTTGGAAGCCTATGAACACACAGGAACAGAGATGGCGACTTTTATCCAATAGTGTTGGCAACTATGATATCCCCGTTAAGCACAGGACAGATCATCTGGATGGGAAGGTGCTAAGGAATAACAGATGTCCACATGGGCTCTCGAGACCACCTGAACTTTGGGGATCCATGAGAAAGATTGCGTCTCTGAGGACAATATGATATGTTCGTCCAAGCAGCAGACCTAACTTTGTCTATCTCAGGTCATGAGCTCGAGGCCAAATCCAGTCTTAATTCATGGAAGAGAAGTCAAAACCACGACAGTGCTCTTATGATCACGAAGGTATGAAACCAGGAAGATATCACTTTCAAATTGGAAAATCAGCCAGACATTAAAGTTGGAAAACACAACCAACTCACGAACTAGCAATGAATGTAGGAAAGAAAATCCAAAGGAAAAGCAGAAAGAGCCATGAACGAAGGAATTCTAAGAAACTTAGAGGATGATGCCAAAACATTTTATGGGGAAACCATATATGGATAAATGCATGCATTGCCAAAATTTAAAAACACCGAGAAATAAAGCCACCTAAAAGGATGACTGAAGGAACAAGATGAAGAAAAACCGAACTCCAAGGTAACAGAAAAATTGAAATCATACATGTGATTATCAAAATTAAGGATATACAAACAAACCAATCGGAAAAAAATCATGAGATCTCACACTTGAGTTTTGACAACACAAACAACCCGCAGAAACCATTACGGGATAAAACAGGGAGACAAGCACACAGCTGCAAGTATGAAACCACATGACAACTGCTAGCAAGAAACAAAGAATAACCGAAAAGGCACATCCACACATTCATGCAAGCAAATCCAAGAACTGAGAGAAAAGGATAAATTCGCAGACACATAGAAACTTCCTAGATTAGATCAGGAAACCTACAAAATCTCAGCCCTCTTGTAGAGACGGAAGCATTTGAGGCAGTAATACAACCCCTGCCAACACACAGTAGGCCAAGTCAAGTCATTTTCCTGGGCCATTCTTCTAGGTATTTAGTGAAGGCATTGTGATGTCCACTCATCAAATCCAGAGATGGAAGAAGCAGGTAAACTCTAATTCACAAGGATAAAGATCCAATTCAAAGAAGGACATTTTAGGAAACACACCCATGTCATTTCAATAAGGAAAGATAATAAGCAATATAATTCTTTCTTGTTCTCCCTGAACTTCCTTTGGTTTTGAGAGGGCCACATTGTTTTCCTCTGAATTGATGTTGATGTTTGTTGCTGTTCTGTTGAAAATGCCTGCCTATCATCCATCATCCGTTTTTGACAGAGTATGCACGGATGCTTTAGTTGCATGGACGTACTGGTGCTCCTCCTAATAGATGACACAACTCCTGACCACCCATTAAGCAGTTCTCTTTTTTGTAACCCTCAGCTTGATTCTCAGAGTCCTGAGTCGCTCCTGATGGGTCTCCTTCTCTGACTTCTTACCCTTCAGTATTGCCTTCCTTTACTAAGGGCCAAGGTATTCCTCCCGAGGCACATATTCTGGGAAGCCATATGGTATTTCCCTTTGTCTGCTTGCCTTTTCCATTTCCCATTAGCAGGGCATGGGACATTCATGTCAAGGCAAGTCCAGGGATTCATCACATCGGTGGCAGAGGAATACTGTGTTGCTGAAAGGGACCCAAACTTCCTGATCCACTAGTCCGTGCAAGGGCATGGCGGCTCACTCCAAAGGACTGCTCGATTGGGCCTTGCAAGCCGTCGTTATAGGCCTTCCCTTTCCTTCTGACTAAAGAGACTTGGTCAACACGTCAATACCCGTTACCACAACAAGTACAGTTAACTAATAATGACAACGGATTCGATTCAGGCCTCTTTTTGAGAATAAGCTCTGATGCAGAATGTCACTCTCCTCGAAGACTTTGCAAAGGTGTTTAAGGGAAAGCCAGGTAGACAGAGGCCTCATCCCTTAGCCGCATGTTTCAAAACACTAGGAGACGAGGCCACAGACCGAACCATATTGTGATGCTTTCACCTTACCTCGGAAAGGGACTTTCTGTACTGTAGTCATCACTGACCCATAGGCAATAGACACTGACAAGGTACGCTCTCCCCCACAGACCCCACGGAGAGCTGCTCATACCAGCGAGGCCACAACTTTTCTCGAGATATCTAGAAATTGTAGTGGCAAAGGACACGTTGCCGTCTCCGGGGATATGTTGGCCTACAGGAAGGTATACTGAATGCCATTTTCCTTCCTCTATGTCTCCAGAAAGGGGAAGTTGGACATTAACCCACAAGACATCCTGAGTTCTTGCCAGGTTCAGAGGGCTCTTGTTTGGTCCTTCCTGGGGCTTCCTACTTAAAGCCATAGCACACCAAGGTCATGGGAGAGGGACAGCTGCTTCAGTGAAGCCAGCATCTGTGATGTCACAAAGCTTTGAGGTCATAGCAACCACTCCTCATCAACCCAGGCCTGATCACTACACTTGACTGGAGTAGTCATGGGTGGGCCAAGAAGACCCCAAGCCATCCAAAAACGTTGGAGCCGCCTGGGTCTCTCACCAAGTCAGTTTGCGAAGCGAGTCGGTGTCACCTTCTCCATGGCTCAATTCGTAGTGTTTGGTCGTGAGTGTCAAAACGAGCCCTCTGAACCTCAGAGAAAGGCAAGGAACATTTACTCCATCTTAGCCACGACAGGCCAAGAAACTAACAGACCGCAAGCAAAGCCTCAAGGGAGGAAATCTGAGCCCTGCACAAGTGTAAGGCCCTCCCACCCAAACACGGAGCATCTGAACAGGAAAAGGGCCACCCAAGGGAAGCTCAATGTGAATCCCAAAACCGTGCCAAAGACATGTCTGGACTCCTCCACAGCAAGGACACGAGTACCTCGAGCGTCTCCAGAAACGGTGCCGAAAAGGCCTCCCAATCTTCCAAAAAGACCATGCATCCAAGGCAGACTCTCCACCCTAGAACCTTAGGTCCAGGGCGGACTCATGTTCTTGGAGTCCACAGGAGCCAACGGAGAGCATGTTGGAAGAGACCCATAGCCCAAGTGAAGCCATTTGAAAGACTTCTGGAACCGTTTCAGGAAGACAACATGTATGTCCAAAAGGACGCATTGAAGAGGATTTGAATGTGGAAGAACCTTGAGCACTCCCTCAGGGTGGAGCAGCTACCCTCTGTGGAACTGCATGCAGGTGTGGAAGTACAATCCAGTCTTCACCCTCTCATGACCATCCCCCAAATGGTAACATGCGATAAGAAAACAGTGCCTCTTGCAGAAAATTGGCATGTTCGAATGGAGCCCCGAGAGGATGAACAATGTGTTAACAAGGGGTCAGTACAGCGCGACCGACAGCGGATGCTGCAGGTTGGTGAGGACATCCTTTGCCAGGAAGGCAAAGAACAGAAGAATGAACAAGGGAGCTCCGAGCAAAGGTCGGGGATTTTAGGATGGTGGGAGGTTCTCTGTACCTGGCTGCCCTCCATCGGAACCTAGGTCCAAATTCAATAAAACATCCTTTGGCCCCAGTCAATTATTGTCACTGTTTTTGTCTTTGTTATCTTATCCAACGTGCACATGCATGTATTGGACAGAGAGGCAGAGAGATCCCAATCAGGGTGTTGAGCTGGAGAGGGAGAAGCTTACTTGCCCCTGAGCAGAGAACCTGAGAACAGAGTCAATGCCAAGACCCTGGAAACATGAGTGGATCTGAAGGTCACCTCGGAACTGATGGAGACAACTCCTGGTTCTAGATAGAACCGCTGTTCTGTCATTGTTCAGAAATGCAGGGGATAAGGATTTTGGCTTGGGCTGGTGTTGCTTGAGTTCTCCTTCCTGCTTCGAGAGCTGGTATAGCTTTACCTTTTGAAGTCAGTGATTGGGCTATGGACAAACTATTCTCCGATGCCTATTTGGCTAAACTGAATACCTCCATGCCTAGAGTTCCCAGGTGGATAGGCACTATGTCTTTAGGTGCTCCGCTTCTGTGGAAGGTGTTGGGAGTCCTCTGTGCCACTTATTCTGGACCACTTTCTCTGCTCCCAGATGAGGGTCCTTTTCAGGCCTGAGTTCTCCAATCTAGGATCAGATCTCTAATCTTACTCTCACTCTTACTTCGCCTACAAGAGGCTCCTCTTTCAGTTCCTTGGAGATTCCCTAAGCTCACTAACATGTTCCATCATTCTGCCTTTGCTCTTAGAATTTGCCTCCTTATTTTCTAGGCTTGTTCTTCCCGGTCCCTAATTGGATCCTCCACTTCTGCGGTGTTCCTTGACTTTGCATCCAGTCTCCTGACAATCTTCTCTTCAGGAGTTCTTTAGGTGATTTTATCTTTATCAGTTTTATCTCTGTGGTTCGAGACTCTCTGATTCTCCTAGGTTTTCCAATGTACTGCGAGTATGCAGGCTGCTGCTTTCAATCCCGTATCGGGCATGTTCTATGTAGTGGCTTTACTCTGATTGCCTAGCCGTGATCGTTCCTCCTTCCTTAACCTGGGCATCAATTGATTCTTCCATCTTTGCGTTGGATCTAGGTTGGATACCTCTCTGTATTCGTTAAACTCATTCTGTTTTCTAACCTGAGGGTAATTTCTATAGGAGGAAAGGATCCTGAGTGACCCAGGGCTGGCCCTTCAGATTTGTTGAGTGCATGCATGTGTGTGTGTTTTTGAGTGTGTATGTGGCATGCATGTCATCTGCTGTTGGTGTTGTGCCTGACCCTGTCCTGGAGGCAAGTCATTTGTAGTAGCTCTCCTTTTGGGCCGTTTGAATTTTTAGGGTCCGGGCTGAATATGGTGATGTACACCTTGGTGGGCTCTGTTGTGCCTGTGAAAGGAAAAACTCCGCCACCTCAACAGAACGCAGGCCTGCAGAATTCTGTGTTCAGAAGAGAACGTGTGGTCAATGCTTTCTTCTCGTCACATATGGGAGAGTCTGTAACCCTCGGACTTAGCTCTTCAACTGAGGAAAGCAGTCCTCCAAGTGTTCCACTGTTGGGATTTCATGTTGGCTGGCTAGTGAGCCTATGTCCTCACCTACGTGTCTGGCCAGTAGCTCGGTCTTGATGCTGCTGTTGCGAGAGCCCCAAATTTATGATGTCCACATTGAGTCATCTCCACGAACACTGCCTTTCACGGAATCACTCCCACAACTCACCATCTTCCCACTGCGTCTCTTGGTATTGTGTCTCTCTGATCATTGTCTCCAGGCTTGTGCTCCTGGTCGCTTGTTGGTGTCATATGCAGGAAAAAGATGGTGTTCTTTCAAGTCAATGTCTGCCAAGCCTGCTGACATGAAACCTTCATCCCTCAACACTTGTGTTGTCAAGTAGTCGTGCCCTTCAGTCCCTCGGCGTGTCACAGTCAATGGCACTGGGAAACAGGTTCCGTGTGGGTTCCCGGTGTGCCCTGCTCTTCTGTGCCTTGGTCCTCTTCATGGGCTCCAGCCCTCTGATCCACAAACCAACCAAATCTCCCCTGAGCCATGTCTCCAACCTTCTCCCATCATCTCTGCAACTTCCGTTCTCTTTCACTCTAGAGTTTACCTTGTAGGTAAATGGTCAATTTCCACCCCACTGCAGTTGTTGTGTTCATCTTCCTGTTGCCTTCATGCCTGAAGAAGTATGAGGTTATTAGTCACTACTACCATCTCACTGTCTTCCATGTCTCCACTATTTGTACTGAGACATAAGCAAGAAGGAATTCTACCACTTGTCTCTTATGGCAGTCTTGCAGAGAGCATTGGGCTTTGTCACCTCTATCATGCTCGGAATGACAACAAACAGACGATTTCACTAACTCATGACAGTCAAGAAACATACGAAAGAGTATTGGGACAAACAGTATGACTCTAATGAGGAATTCAAATGGTGGTGTTTCTTGGAAGGCAGTTTTGTGAAAACATGAGTTTCTTGAAGAGGACAAGAGATGACATTCCTTGCAGGAGATTCCTGAAAGCGATGGAATGAGAGTTTTCAAGGCATGTCAAATAGAATTGCTACCCATAAGAGACCGAATTCCATTCTCTCGTATTTTAATAATAATTGTGATGTGAAACACACACACACCACACAACATTAACACATGCATATGCACACGCACATGAACACACACAAAGATTAGACATGCAAAAAAAGGGGAGAAATCGAGGAAACATATAAACGAAGCAACCCCCCAAAAATACCATATAGGTGAAAGGCAAATAGAATCCAAGTGAAAAGCCAATCGAAATGAGAAAGTGAACTATTACCTATCAATAATACTTTCAGTACTCAGGACTAAAGTCTCCCGTCAATACAAACCGTTGGTAGGAGTGGTTGAAATTCCAAAACAAAACAATACAAAACAAAGTTAGAAAACATTTATAAAAAAAAGGCAAATATTAAACAAGCTAATCCTTCTGATGCCCATTGGAGATTTCCTTCGACTATAAAGAAACTCATAGCTTGCAAGTGAAGAAATCGCGAAGACGTAGGTTATGCTATTTCCAAGGAGAAGAGATCCAAAGTGTTTGTGCCTAAGTCAGTGAGAGTGATTTTATGCCTTCGAGAGACAAAAGCTAAGCGGAAGGTGTTTTGTTTGATGGAGCATCAAAACAAAAGAAACCTGGAAGAATTGCCAACACATACACCGTAAACAACGCTGTATCTAAACGTTGGAAGCCTATGAACACACAGGAACAGAGATGGCGACTTTTATCCAATAGTGTTGGCAACTATGATATCCCCGTTAAGCACAGGACAGATCATCTGGATGGGAAGGTGCTAAGGAATAACAGATGTCCACATGGGCTCTCGAGACCACCTGAACTTTGGGGATCCATGAGAAAGATTGCGTCTCTGAGGACAATATGATATGTTCGTCCAAGCAGCAGACCTAACTTTGTCTATCTCAGGTCATGAGCTCGAGGCCAAATCCAGTCTTAATTCATGGAAGAGAAGTCAAAACCACGACAGTGCTCTTATGATCACGAAGGTATGAAACCAGGAAGATATCACTTTCAAATTGGAAAATCAGCCAGACATTAAAGTTGGAAAACACAACCAACTCACGAACTAGCAATGAATGTAGGAAAGAAAATCCAAAGGAAAAGCAGAAAGAGCCATGAACGAAGGAATTCTAAGAAACTTAGAGGATGATGCCAAAACGTTTTATGGGGAAACCATATATGGATAAATGCATGCATTGCCAAAATTTAAAAACACCGAGAAATAAAGCCACCTAAAAGGATGACTGAAGGAACAAGATGAAGAAAAACCGAACTCCAAGGTAACAGAAAAATTGAAATCATACATGTGATTATCAAAATTAAGGATATACAAACAAACCAATCGGAAAAAAATCATGAGATCTCACACTTGAGTTTTGACAACACAAACAACCCGCAGAAACCATTACGGGATAAAACAGGGAGACAAGCACACAGCTGCAAGTATGAAACCACATGACAACTGCTAGCAAGGAACAAAGAATAACCGAAGAGGCACATCCACACATTCATGCAAGCAAATCCAAGAACTGAGAGAAAAGGATAAATTCGCAGACACATAGAAACTTCCTAGATTAGATCAGGAAACCTACAAAATCTCAGCCCTCTTGTAGAGACGGAAGCATTTGAGGCAGTAATACAACCCCTGCCAACACACAGTAGGCCAAGTCAAGTCATTTTCCTGGGCCATTCTTCTAGGTATTTAGTGAAGGCATTGTGATGTCCACTCATCAAATCCAGAGATGGAAGAAGCAGGTAAACTCTAATTCACAAGGATAAAGACCCAATTCAAAGAAGGACATTTTAGGAAACACACCCATGTCATTTCAATAAGGAAAGATAATAAGCAATATAATTCTTTCTTGTTCTCCCTGAACTTCCTTTGGTTTTGAGAGGGCCACATTGTTTTCCTCTGAATTGATGTTGATGTTTGTTGCTGTTCTGTTGAAAATGCCTGCCTATCATCCATCATCCGTTTTTGACAGAGTATGCACGGATGCTTTAGTTGCATGGACGTACTGGTGCTCCTCCTAATAGATGACACAACTCCTGACCACCCATTAAGCAGTTCTCTTTTTTGTAACCCTCAGCTTGATTCTCAGAGTCCTGAGTCGCTCCTGATGGGTCTCCTTCTCTGACTTCTTACCCTTCAGTATTGCCTTCCTTTACTAAGGGCCAAGGTATTCCTCCCGAGGCACATATTCTGGGAAGCCATATGGTATTTCCCTTTGTCTGCTTGCCTTTTCCATTTCCCATTAGCAGGGCATGGGACATTCATGTCAAGGCAAGTCCAGGGATTCATCACATCGGTGGCAGAGGAATACTGTGTTGATGAAAGGGACCCACACTTCCTGATCCACTAGTCCGTGCAAGGGCATGGCGGCTCACTCCAAAGGACTGCTCGATTGGGCCTTGCAAGCCGTCGTTATAGGCCTTCCCTTTCCTTCTGACTAAAGAGACTTGGTCAACACGTCAATACCCGTTACCACAACAAGTACAGTTAACTAATAATGACAACGGATTCGATTCAGGCCTCTTTTTGAGAATAAGCTCTGATGCAGAATGTCACTCTCCTCGAAGACTTTGCAAAGGTGTTTAAGGGAAAGCCAGGTAGACAGAGGCCTCATCCCTTAGCCGCATGTTTCAAAACACTAGGAGACGAGGCCACAGACCGAACCATATTGTGATGCTTTCACCTTACCTCGGAAAGGGACTTTCTGTACTGTAGTCATCACTGACCCATAGGCAATAGACACTGACAAGGTACGCTCTCCCCCACAGACCCCACGGAGAGCTGCTCATACCAGCGAGGCCACAACTTTTCTCGAGATATCTAGAAATTGTAGTGGCAAAGGACACGTTGCCGTCTCCGGGGATATGTTGGCCTACAGGAAGGTATACTGAATGCCATTTTCCTTCCTCTATGTCTCCAGAAAGGGGAAGTTGGACATTAACCCACAAGACATCCTGAGTTCTTGCCAGGTTCAGAGGGCTCTTGTTTGGTCCTTCCTGGGGCTTCCTACTTAAAGCCATAGCACACCAAGGTCATGGGAGAGGGACAGCTGCTTCAGTGAAGCCAGCATCTGTGATGTCACAAAGCTTTGAGGTCATAGCAACCACTCCTCATCAACCCAGGCCTGATCACTACACTTGACTGGAGTAGTCATGGGTGGGCCAAGAAGACCCCAAGCCATCCAAAAACGTTGGAGCCGCCTGGGTCTCTCACCAAGTCAGTTTGCGAAGCGAGTCGGTGTCACCTTCTCCATGGCTCAATTCGTAGTGTTTGGTCGTGAGTGTCAAAACGAGCCCTCTGAACCTCCGAGAAAGGCAAGGAACATTTACTCCATCTTAGCCACGACAGGCCAAGAAACTAACAGACCGCAAGCAAAGCCTCAAGGGAGGAAATCTGAGCCCTGCACAAGTGTAAGGCCCTCCCACCCAAACACGGAGCATCTGAACAGGAAAAGGGCCACCCAAGGGAAGCTCAATGTGAATCCCAAAACCGTGCCAAAGACATGTCTGGACTCCTCCACAGCAAGGACACGAGTACCTCGAGCGTCTCCAGAAACGGTGCCGAAAAGGCCTCCCAATCTTCCAAAAAGACCATGCATCCAAGGCAGACTCTCCACCCTAGAACCTTAGGTCCAGGGCGGACTCATGTTCTTGGAGTCCACAGGAGCCAACGGAGAGCATGTTGGAAGAGACCCATAGCCCAAGTGAAGCCATTTGAAAGACTTCTGGAACCGTTTCAGGAAGACAACATGTATGTCCAAAAGGACGCATTGAAGAGGATTTGAATGTGGAAGAACCTTGAGCACTCCCTCAGGGTGGAGCAGCTACCCTCTGTGGAACTGCATGCAGGTGTGGAAGTACAATCCAGTCTTCACCCTCTCATGACCATCCCCCAAATGGTAACATGCGATAAGAAAACAGTGCCTCTTGCAGAAAATTGGCATGTTCGAATGGAGCCCCGAGAGGATGAACAATGTGTTAACAAGGGGTCAGTACAGCGCGACCGAAAGCGGATGCTGCAGGTTGGTGAGGACATCCTTTGCCAGGAAGGCAAAGAACAGAAGAATGAACAAGGGAGCTCCGAGCCAAGGTCGGGGATTTTAGGATGGTGGGAGGTTCTCTGTACCTGGCTGCCCTCCATCGGAACCTAGGTCCAAATTCAATAAAACATCCTTTGGCCCCAGTCAATTATTGTCCCTGTTTTTGTCTTTGTTATCTTATCCAACGTGCACATGCATGTATTGGACAGAGAGGCAGAGAGATCCCAATCAGGGTGTTGAGCTGGAGAGGGAGAAGCTTACTTGCCCCTGAGCAGAGAACCTGAGAACAGAGTCAATGCCAAGACCCTGGAAACATGAGTGGATCTGAAGGTCACCTCGGAACTGATGGAGACAACTCCTGGTTCTAGATAGAACCGCTGTTCTGTCATTGTTCAGAAATGCAGGGGATAAGGATTTTGGCTTGGGCTGGTGTTGCTTGAGTTCTCCTTCCTGCTTCGAGAGCTGGTATAGCTTTACCTTTTGAAGTCAGTGATTGGGCTATGGACAAACTATTCTCCGATGCCTATTTGGCTAAACTGAATACCTCCATGCCTAGAGTTCCCAGGTGGATAGGCACTATGTCTTTAGGTGCTCCGCTTCTGTGGAAGGTGTTGGGAGTCCTCTGTGCCACTTATTCTGGACCACTTTCTCTGCTCCCAGATGAGGGTCCTTTTCAGGCCTGAGTTCTCCAATCTAGGATCAGATCTCTAATCTTACTCTCACTCTTACTTCGCCTACAAGAGGCTCCTCTTTCAGTTCCTTGGAGATTCCCTAAGCTCACTAACATGTTCCATCATTCTGCCTTTGCTCTTAGAATTTGCCTCCTTATTTTCTAGGCTTGTTCTTCCCGGTCCCTAATTGGATCCTCCACTTCTGCGGTGTTCCTTGACTTTGCATCCAGTCTCCTGACAATCTTCTCTTCAGGAGTTCTTTAGGTGATTTTATCTTTATCAGTTTTATCTCTGTGGTTCGAGACTCTCTGATTCTCCTAGGTTTTCCAATGTACTGCGAGTATGCAGGCTGCTGCTTTCAATCCCGTATCGGGCATGTTCTATGTAGTGGCTTTACTCTGATTGCCTAGCCGTGATCGTTCCTCCTTCCTTAACCTGGGCATCAATTGATTCTTCCATCTTTGCGTTGGCTCTAGGTTGGATACCTCTCTGTATTCGTTAAACTCATTCTGTTTTCTAACCTGAGGGTAATTTCTATAGGAGGAAAGGATCCTGAGTGACCCAGGGCTGGCCCTTCAGATTTGTTGAGTGCGTGCATGTGTGTGTGTTTTTGAGTGTGTATGTTGCATGCATGTCATCTGCTGTTGGTGTTGTGCCTGACCCTGTCCTGGAGGCAAGTCATTTGTAGTAGCTCTCCTTTTGGGCCGTTTGAATTTTTAGGGTCCGGGCTGAATATGGTGATGTACACCTTGGTGGGCTCTGGTGTGCCTGTGAAAGGAAAAACACCGCCACCTCAACAGAACGCAGGCCTGCAGAATTCTGTGTTCAGAAGAGAACGTGTGGTCAATGCTTTCTTCTCATCACATATGGGAGAGTCTGTAACCCTCGGACTTAGCTCTTCAACTGAGGAAAGCAGTCCTCCAAGTGTTCCACTGTTGGGATTTCATGTTGGCTGGCTAGTGAGCCTATGTCCTCACCTACGTGTCTGGCCAGTAGCTCGGTCTTGATGCTGCTGTTGCGAGAGCCCCAAATTCATGATGTCCACATTGAGTCATCTCCACGAACACTGCCTTTCACGGAATCACTCCCACAACTCACCATCTTCCCACTGCGTCTCTTGGTATTGTGTCTCTCTGATCATTGTCTCCAGGCTTGTGCTCCTGGTCGCTTGTTGGTGTCATATGCAGGAAAAAGATGGTGTTCTTTCAAGTCAATGTCTGCCAAGCCTGCTGACATGAAACCTTCAGCCCTCAACACTTGTGTTGTCAAGTAGTCGTGCCCTTCAGTCCCTCGGCGTGTCACAGTCAATGGCACTGGGAAACAGGTTCCGTGTGGGTTCCCGGTGTGCCCTGCTCTTCTGTGCCTTGGTCCTCTTCATGGGCTCCAGCCCTCTGATCCACAAACCAACCAAATCTCCCCTGAACCATGTCTCCAACCTTCTCCCATCATCTCTGCAACTTCCGTTCTCTTTCACTCTAGAGTTTACCTTGTAGGTAAATGGTCAATTTCCACCCCACTGCAGTTGTTGTGTTCATCTTCCTGTTGCCTTCATGCCTGAAGAAGTATGAGGTTATTAGTCACTACTACCATCTCACTGTCTTCCATGTCTCCACTATTTGTACTGAGACATAAGCAAGAAGGAATTCTACCACTTGTCTCTTATGGCAGTCTTGCAGAGAGCATTGGGCTTTGTCACCTCTATCATGCTCGGAATGACAACAAACAGACGATTTCACTAACTCATGACAGTCAAGAAACATACGAAAGAGTATTGGGACAAACAGTATGACTCTAATGAGGAATTCAAATGGTGGTGTTTCTTGGAAGGCAGTTTTGTGAAAACATGAGTTTCTTGAAGAGGACAAGAGATGACATTCCTTGCAGGAGATTCCTGAAAGCGATGGAATGAGAGTTTTCAAGGCATGTCAAATAGAATTGCTACCCATAAGAGACCGAATTCCATTCTCTCGTATTTTAATAATAATTGTGATGTGAAACACACACACACCACACAACATTAACACATGCATATGCACACGCACATGAACACACACAAAGATTAGACATGCAAAAAAAGGGGAGAAATCGAGGAAACATATAAACGAAGCAACCCCCCAAAAATACCATATAGGTGAAAGGCAAATAGAATCCAAGTGAAAAGCCAATCGAAATGAGAAAGTGAACTATTACCTATCAATAATACTTTCAGTACTCAGGACTAAAGTCTCCCGTCAATACAAACCGTTGGTAGGAGTGGTTGAAATTCCAAAACAAAACAATACAAAACAAAGTTAGAAAACATTTATAAAAAAAAGGCAAATATTAAACAAGCTAATCCTTCTGATGCCCATTGGAGATTTCCTTCGACTATAAAGAAACTCATAGCTTGCAAGTGAAGAAATCGCGAAGACGTAGGTTATGCTATTTCCAAGGAGAAGAGATCCAAAGTGTTTGTGCCTAAGTCAGTGAGAGTGATTTTATGCCTTCGAGAGACAAAAGCTAAGCGGAAGGTGTTTTGTTTGATGGAGCATCAAAACAAAAGAAACCTGGAAGAATTGCCAACACATACACCGTAAACAACGCTGTATCTAAACGTTGGAAGCCTATGAACACACAGGAACAGAGATGGCGACTTTTATCCAATAGTGTTGGCAACTATGATATCCCCGTTAAGCACAGGACAGATCATCTGGATGGGAAGGTGCTAAGGAATAACAGATGTCCACATGGGCTCTCGAGACCACCTGAACTTTGGGGATCCATGAGAAAGATTGCGTCTCTGAGGACAATATGATATGTTCGTCCAAGCAGCAGACCTAACTTTGTCTATCTCAGGTCATGAGCTCGAGGCCAAATCCAGTCTTAATTCATGGAAGAGAAGTCAAAACCACGACAGTGCTCTTATGATCACGAAGGTATGAAACCAGGAAGATATCACTTTCAAATTGGAAAATCAGCCAGACATTAAAGTTGGAAAACACAACCAACTCACGAACTAGCAATGAATGTAGGAAAGAAAATCCAAAGGAAAAGCAGAAAGAGCCATGAACGAAGGAATTCTAAGAAACTTAGAGGATGATGCCAAAACATTTTATGGGGAAACCATATATGGATAAATGCATGCATTGCCAAAATTTAAAAACACCGAGAAATAAAGCCACCTAAAAGGATGACTGAAGGAACAAGATGAAGAAAAACCGAACTCCAAGGTAACAGAAAAATTGAAATCATACATGTGATTATCAAAATTAAGGATATACAAACAAACCAATCGGAAAAAAATCATGAGATCTCACACTTGAGTTTTGACAACACAAACAACCCGCAGAAACCATTACGGGATAAAACAGGGAGACAAGCACACAGCTGCAAGTATGAAACCACATGACAACTGCCAGCAAGGAACAAAGAATAACCGAAGAGGCACATCCACACATTCATGCAAGCAAATCCAAGAACTGAGAGAAAAGGATAAATTCGCAGACACATAGAAACTTCCTAGATTAGATCAGGAAACCTACAAAATCTCAGCCCTCTTGTAGAGACGGAAGCATTTGAGGCAGTAATACAACCCCTGCCAACACACAGTAGGCCAAGTCAAGTCATTTTCCTGGGCCATTCTTCTAGGTATTTAGTGAAGGCATTGTGATGTCCACTCATCAAATCCAGAGATGGAAGAAGCGGGTAAACTCTAATTCACAAGGATAAAGACCCAATTCAAAGAAGGACATTTTAGGAAACACACCCATGTCATTTCAATAAGGAAAGATAATAAACAATATAATTCTTTCTTGTTCTCCCTGAACTTCCTTTGGTTTTGAGAGGGCCACATTGTTTTCCTCTGAATTGATGTTGATGTTTGTTGCTGTTCTGTTGAAAATGCCTGCCTATCATCCATCATCCGTTTTTGACAGAGTATGCACGGATGCTTTAGTTGCATGGACGTACTGGTGCTCCTCCTAATAGATGACACAACTCCTGACCACCCATTAAGCAGTTCTCTTTTTTGTAACCCTCAGCTTGATTCTCAGAGTCCTGAGTCGCTCCTGATGGGTCTCCTTCTCTGACTTCTTACCCTTCAGTATTGCCTTCCTTTACTAAGGGCCAAGGTATTCCTCCCGAGGCACATATTCTGGGAAGCCATATGGTATTTCCCTTTGTCTGCTTGCCTTTTCCATTTCCCATTAGCAGGGCATGGGACATTCATGTCAAGGCAAGTCCAGGGATTCATCACATCGGTGGCAGAGGAATACTGTGTTGCTGAAAGGGACCCACACTTCCTGATCCACTAGTCCGTGCAAGGGCATGGCGGCTCACTCCAAAGGACTGCTCGATTGGGCCTTGCAAGCCGTCGTTATAGGCCTTCCCTTTCCTTCTGACTAAAGAGACTTGGTCAACACGTCAATACCCGTTACCACAACAAGTACAGTTAACTAATAATGACAACGGATTCGATTCAGGCCTCTTTTTGAGAATAAGCTCTGATGCAGAATGTCACTCTCCTCGAAGACTTTGCAAAGGTGTTTAAGGGAAAGCCAGGTAGACAGAGGCCTCATCCCTTAGCCGCATGTTTCAAAACACTAGGAGACGAGGCCACAGACCGAACCATATTGTGATGCTTTCACCTTACCTCGGAAAGGGACTTTCTGTACTGTAGTCATCACTGACCCATAGGCAATAGACACTGACAAGGTACGCTCTCCCCCACAGACCCCACGGAGAGCTGCTCATACCAGCGAGGCCACAACTTTTCTCGAGATATCTAGAAATTGTAGTGGCAAAGGACACGTTGCCGTCTCCGGGGATATGTTGGCCTACAGGAAGGTATACTGAATGCCATTTTCCTTCCTCTATGTCTCCAGAAAGGGGAAGTTGGACATTAACCCACAAGACATCCTGAGTTCTTGCCAGGTTCAGAGGGCTCTTGTTTGGTCCTTCCTGGGGCTTCCTACTTAAAGCCATAGCACACCAAGGTCATGGGAGAGGGACAGCTGCTTCAGTGAAGCCAGCATCTGTGATGTCACAAAGCTTTGAGGTCATAGCAACCACTCCTCATCAACCCAGGCCTGATCACTACACTTGACTGGAGTAGTCATGGGTGGGCCAAGAAGACCCCAAGCCATCCAAAAACGTTGGAGCCGCCTGGGTCTCTCACCAAGTCAGTTTGCGAAGCGAGTCGGTGTCACCTTCTCCATGGCTCAATTCGTAGTGTTTGGTCGTGAGTGTCAAAACGAGCCCTCTGAACCTCCGAGAAAGGCAAGGAACATTTACTCCATCTTAGCCACGACAGGCCAAGAAACTAACAGACCGCAAGCAAAGCCTCAAGGGAGGAAATCTGAGCCCTGCACAAGTGTAAGGCCCTCCCACCCAAACACGGAGCATCTGAACAGGAAATGGGCCACCCAAGGGAAGCTCAATGTGAATCCCAAAACCGTGCCAAAGACATGTCTGGACTCCTCCACAGCAAGGACACGAGTACCTCGAGCGTCTCCAGAAACGGTGCCGAAAAGGCCTCCCAATCTTCCAAAAAGACCATGCATCCAAGGCAGACTCTCCACCCTAGAACCTTAGGTCCAGGGCGGACTCATGTTCTTGGAGTCCACAGGAGCCAACGGAGAGCATGTTGGAAGAGACCCATAGCCCAAGTGAAGCCATTTGAAAGACTTCTGGAACCGTTTCAGGAAGACAACATGTATGTCCAAAAGGACGCATTGAAGAGGATTTGAATGTGGAAGAACCTTGAGCACTCCCTCAGGGTGGAGCAGCTACCCTCTGTGGAACTGCATGCAGGTGTGGAAGTACAATCCAGTCTTCACCCTCTCATGACCATCCCCCAAATGGTAACATGCGATAAGAAAACAGTGCCTCTTGCAGAAAATTGGCATGTTCGAATGGAGCCCCGAGAGGATGAACAATGTGTTAACAAGGGGTCAGTACAGCGCGACCGACAGCGGATGCTGCAGGTTGGTGAGGACATCCTTTGCCAGGAAGGCAAAGAACAGAAGAATGAACAAGGGAGCTCCGAGCAAAGGTCGGGGATTTTAGGATGGTGGGAGGTTCTCTGTACCTGGCTGCCCTCCATCGGAACCTAGGTCCAAATTCAATAAAACATCCTTTGGCCCCAGTCAATTATTGTCCCTGTTTTTGTCTTTGTTATCTTATCCAACGTGCACATGCATGTATTGGACAGAGAGGCAGAGAGATCCCAATCAGGGTGTTGAGCTGGAGAGGGAGAAGCTTACTTGCCCCTGAGCAGAGAACCTGAGAACAGAGTCAATGCCAAGACCCTGGAAACATGAGTGGATCTGAAGGTCACCTCGGAACTGATGGAGACAACTCCTGGTTCTAGATAGAACCGCTGTTCTGTCATTGTTCAGAAATGCAGGGGATAAGGATTTTGGCTTGGGCTGGTGTTGCTTGAGTTCTCCTTCCTGCTTCGAGAGCTGGTATAGCTTTACCTTTTGAAGTCAGTGATTGGGCTATGGACAAACTATTCTCCGATGCCTATTTGGCTAAACTGAATACCTCCATGCCTAGAGTTCCCAGGTGGATAGGCACTATGTCTTTAGGTGCTCCGCTTCTGTGGAAGGTGTTGGGAGTCCTCTGTGCCACTTATTCTGGACCACTTTCTCTGCTCCCAGATGAGGGTCCTTTTCAGGCCTGAGTTCTCCAATCTAGGATCAGATCTCTAATCTTACTCTCACTCTTACTTCGCCTACAAGAGGCTCCTCTTTCAGTTCCTTGGAGATTCCCTAAGCTCACTAACATGTTCCATCATTCTGCCTTTGCTCTTAGAATTTGCCTCCTTATTTTCTAGGCTTGTTCTTCCCGGTCCCTAATTGGATCCTCCACTTCTGCGATGTTCCTTGACTTTGCATCCAGTCTCCTGACAATCTTCTCTTCAGGAGTTCTTTAGGTGATTTTATCTTTATCAGTTTTATCTCTGTGGTTCGAGACTCTCTGATTCTCCTAGGTTTTCCAATGTACTGCGAGTATGCAGGCTGCTGCTTTCAATCCCGTATCGGGCATGTTCTATGTAGTGGCTTTACTCTGATTGCCTAGCCGTGATCGTTCCTCCTTCCTTAACCTGGGCATCAATTGATTCTTCCATCTTTGCGTTGGCTCTAGGTTGGATACCTCTCTGTATTCGTTAAACTCATTCTGTTTTCTAACCTGAGGGTAATTTCTATAGGAGGAAAGGATCCTGAGTGACCCAGGGCTGGCCCTTCAGATTTGTTGAGTGCGTGCATGTGTGTGTGTTTTTGAGTGTGTATGTGGCATGCATGTCATCTGCTGTTGGTGTTGTGCCTGACCCTGTCCTGGAGGCAAGTCATTTGTAGTAGCTCTCCTTTTGGGCCGTTTGAATTTTTAGGGTCCGGGCTGAATATGGTGATGTACACCTTGGTGGGCTCTGGTGTGCCTGTGAAAGGAAAAACTCCGCCAACTCAACAGAACGCAGGCCTGCAGAATTCTGTGTTCAGAAGAGTACGTGTGGTCAATGCTTTCTTCTCGTCACATATGGGAGAGTCTGTAACCCTCGGACTTAGCTCTTCAACTGAGGAAAGCAGTCCTCCAAGTGTTCCACTGTTGGGATTTCATGTTGGCTGGCTAGTCAGCCTATGTCCTCACCTACGTGTCTGGCCAGTAGCTCGGTCTTGATGCTGCTGTTGCGAGAGCCCCAAATTTATGATGTCCACATTGAGTCATCTCCACGAACACTGCCTTTCACGGAATCACTCCCACAACTCACCATCTTCCCACTGCGTCTCTTGGTATTGTGTCTCTCTGATCATTGTCTCCAGGCTTGTGCTCCTGGTCGCTTGTTGGTGTCATATGCAGGAAAAAGATGGTGTTCTTTCAAGTCAATGTCTGCCAAGCCTGCTGACATGAAACCTTCATCCCTCAACACTTGTGTTGTCAAGTAGTCGTGCCCTTCAGTCCCTCGGCGTGTCACAGTCAATGGCACTGGGAAACAGGTTCCGTGTGGGTTCCCGGTGTGCCCTGCTCTTCTGTGCCTTGGTCCTCTTCATGGGCTCCAGCCCTCTGATCCACAAACCAACCAAATCTCCCCTGAGCCATGTCTCCAACCTTCTCCCATCATCTCTGCAACTTCCGTTCTCTTTCACTCTAGAGTTTACCTTGTAGGTAAATGGTCAATTTCCACCCCACTGCAGTTGTTGTGTTCATCTTTCTGTTGCCTTCATGCCTGAAGAAGTATGAGGTTATTAGTCACTACTACCATCTCACTGTCTTCCATGTCTCCACTATTTGTACTGAGACATAAGCAAGAAGGAATTCTACCACTTGTCTCTTATGGCAGTCTTGCAGAGAGCATTGGGCTTTGTCACCTCTATCATGCTCGGAATGACAACAAACAGACGATTTCACTAACTCATGACAGTCAAGAAACATACGAAAGAGTATTGGGACAAACAGTATGACTCTAATGAGGAATTCAAATGGTGGTGTTTCTTGGAAGGCAGTTTTGTGAAAACATGAGTTTCTTGAAGAGGACAAGAGATGACATTCCTTGCAGGAGATTCCTGAAAGCGATGGAATGAGAGTTTTCAAGGCATGTCAAATAGAATTGCTACCCATAAGAGACCGAATTCCATTCTCTCGTATTTTAATAATAATTGTGATGTGAAACACACACACACCACACAACATTAACACATGCATATGCACACACACACGAACACACACAAAGATTAGACATGCAAAAAAAGGGGAGAAATCGAGGAAACATATAAATGAAGCAACCCCCCAAAAATACCATATAGGTGAAAGGCAAATAGAATCCAAGTGAAAAGCCAATCGAAATGAGAAAGTGAACTATTACCTATCAATAATACTTTCAGTACTCAGGACTAAAGTCTCCCGTCAATACAAACCGTTGGTAGGAGTGGTTGAAATTCCAAAACAAAACAATACAAAACAAAGTTAGAAAACATTTATAAAAAAAAGGCAAATATTAAACAAGCTAATCCTTCTGATGCCCATTGGAGATTTCCTTCGACTATAAAGAAACTCATAGCTTGCAAGTGAAGAAATCGCGAAGACGTAGGTTATGCTATTTCCAAGGAGAAGAGATCCAAAGTGTTTGTGCCTAAGTCAGTGAGAGTGATTTTATGCCTTCGAGAGACAAAAGCTAAGCGGAAGGTGTTTTGTTTGATGGAGCATCAAAACAAAAGAAACCTGGAAGAATTGCCAACACATACACCGTAAACAACGCTGTATCTAAACGTTGGAAGCCTATGAACACACAGGAACAGAGATGGCGACTTTTATCCAATAGTGTTGGCAACTATGATATCCCCGTTAAGCACAGGACAGATCATCTGGATGGGAAGGTGCTAAGGAATAACAGATGTCCACATGGGCTCTCGAGACCACCTGAACTTTGGGGATCCATGAGAAAGATTGCGTCTCTGAGGACAATATGATATGTTCGTCCAAGCAGCAGACCTAACTTTGTCTATCTCAGGTCATGAGCTCGAGGCCAAATCCAGTCTTAATTCATGGAAGAGAAGTCAAAACCACGACAGTGCTCTTATGATCACGAAGGTATGAAACCAGGAAGATATCACTTTCAAATTGGAAAATCAGCCAGACATTAAAGTTGGAAAACACAACCAACTCACGAACTAGCAATGAATGTAGGAAAGAAAATCCAAAGGAAAAGCAGAAAGAGCAAACGAAGGAATTCTAAGAAACTTAGAGGATGATGCCAAAACATTTTATGGGGAAACCATATATGGATAAATGCATGCATTGCCAAAATTTAAAAACACCGAGAAATAAAGCCACCTAAAAGGATGACTGAAGGAACAAGATGAAGAAAAACCGAACTCCAAGGTAACAGAAAAATTGAAATCATACATGTGATTATCAAAATTAAGGATATACAAACAAACCAATCGGAAAAAAATCATGAGATCTCACACTTGAGTTTTGACAACACAAACAACCCGCAGAAACCATTACGGGATAAAACAGGGAGACAAGCACACAGCTGCAAGTATGAAACCACATGACAACTGCTAGCAAGGAACAAAGAATAACCGAAAAGGCACATCCACACATTCATGCAAGCAAATCCAAGAACTGAGAGAAAAGGATAAATTCGCAGAGACATAGAAACTTCCTAGATTAGATCAGGAAACCTACAAAATCTCAGCCCTCTTGTAGAGACGGAAGCATTTGAGGCAGTAATACAACCCCTGCCAACACACAGTAGGCCAAGTCAAGTCATTTTCCTGGGCCATTCTTCTAGGTATTTAGTGAAGGCATTGTGATGTCCACTCATCAAATCCAGAGATGGAAGAAGCGGGTAAACTCTAATTCACAAGGATAAAGACCCAATTCAAAGAAGGACATTTTAGGAAACACACCCATGTCATTTCAATAAGGAAAGATAATAAACAATATAATTCTTTCTTGTTCTCCCTGAACTTCCTTTGGTTTTGAGAGGGCCACATTGTTTTCCTCTGAATTGATGTTGATGTTTGTTGCTGTTCTGTTGAAAATGCCTGCCTATCATCCATCATCCGTTTTTGACAGAGTATGCACGGATGCTTTAGTTGCATGGACGTACTGGTGCTCCTCCTAATAGATGACACAACTCCTGACCACCCATTAAGCAGTTCTCTTTTTTGTAACCCTCAGCTTGATTCTCAGAGTCCTGAGTCGCTCCTGATGGGTCTCCTTCTCTGACTTCTTACCCTTCAGTATTGCCTTCCTTTACTAAGGGCCAAGGTATTCCTCCCGAGGCACATATTCTGGGAAGCCATATGGTATTTCCCTTTGTCTGCTTGCCTTTTCCATTTCCCATTAGCAGGGCATGGGACATTCATGTCAAGGCAAGTCCAGGGATTCATCACATCGGTGGCAGAGGAATACTGTGTTGCTGAAAGGGACCCACACTTCCTGATCCACTAGTCCGTACAAGGGCATGGCGGCTCACTCCAAAGGACTGCTCGATTGGGCCTTGCAAGCCGTCGTTATAGGCCTTCCCTTTCCTTCTGACTAAAGAGACTTGGTCAACACGTCAATACCCGTTACCACAACAAGTACAGTTAACTAATAATGACAACGGATTCGATTCAGGCCTCTTTTTGAGAATAAGCTCTGATGCAGAATGTCACTCTCCTCGAAGACTTTGCAAAGGTGTTTAAGGGAAAGCCAGGTAGACAGAGGCCTCATCCCTTAGCCGCATGTTTCAAAACACTAGGAGACGAGGCCACAGACCGAACCCTATTGTGATGCTTTCACCTTACCTCGGAAAGGGACTTTCTGTACTGTAGTCATCACTGACCCATAGGCAATAGACACTGACAAGGTACGCTCTCCCCCACAGACCCCACGGAGATCTGCTCATACCAGCGAGGCCACAACTTTTCTCGAGATATCTAGAAATTGTAGTGGCAAAGGACACGTTGCCGTCTCCGGGGATATGTTGGCCTACAGGAAGGTATACTGAATGCCATTTTCCTTCCTCTATGTCTCCAGAAAGGGGAAGTTGGACATTAACCCACAAGACATCCTGAGTTCTTGCCAGGTTCAGAGGGCTCTTGTTTGGTCCTTCCTGGGGCTTCCTACTTAAAGCCATAGCACACCAAGGTCATGGGAGAGGGACAGCTGCTTCAGTGAAGCCAGCATCTGTGATGTCACAAAGCTTTGAGGTCATAGCAACCACTCCTCATCAACCCAGGCCTGATCACTACACTTGACTGGAGTAGTCATGGGTGGGCCAAGAAGACCCCAAGCCATCCAAAAACGTTGGAGCCGCCTGGGTCTCTCACCAAGTCAGTTTGCGAAGCGAGTCGGTGTCACCTTCTCCATGGCTCAATTCGTAGTGTTTGGTCGTGAGTGTCAAAACGAGCCCTCTGAACCTCCGAGAAAGGCAAGGAACATTTACTCCATCTTAGCCACGACAGGCCAAGAAACTAACAGACCGCAAGCAAAGCCTCAAGGGAGGAAATCTGAGCCCTGCACAAGTGTAAGGCCCTCCCACCCAAACACGGAGCATCTGAACAGGAAATGGGCCACCCAAGGGAAGCTCAATGTGAATCCCAAAACCGTGCCAAAGACATGTCTGGACTCCTCCACAGCAAGGACACGAGTACCTCGAGCGTCTCCAGAAACGGTGCCGAAAAGGCCTCCCAATCTTCCAAAAAGACCATGCATCCAAGGCAGACTCTCCACCCTAGAACCTTAGGTCCAGGGCGGACTCATGTTCTTGGAGTCCACAGGAGCCAACGGAGAGCATGTTGGAGGAGACCCATAGCCCAAGTGAAGCCATTTGAAAGACTTCTGGAACCGTTTCAGGAAGACAACATGTATGTCCAAAAGGACGCATTGAAGAGGATTTGAATGTGGAAGAACCTTGAGCACTCCCTCAGGGTGGAGCAGCTACCCTCTGTGGAACTGCATGCAGGTGTGGAAGTACAATCCAGTCTTCACCCTCTCATGACCATCCCCCAAATGGTAACATGCGATAAGAAAACAGTGCCTCTTGCAGAAAATTGGCATGTTCGAATGGAGCCCCGAGAGGATGAACAATGTGTTAACAAGGGGTCAGTACAGCGCGACCGAAAGCGGATGCTGCAGGTTGGTGAGGACATCCTTTGCCAGGAAGGCAAAGAACAGAAGAATGAACAAGGGAGCTCCGAGCAAAGGTCGGGGATTTTAGGATGGTGGGAGGTTCTCTGTACCTGGCTGCCCTCCATCGGAACCTAGGTCCAAATTCAATAAAACATCCTTTGGCCCCAGTCAATTATTGTCCCTGTTTTTGTCTTTGTTATCTTATCCAACGTGCACATGCATGTATTGGACAGAGAGGCAGAGAGATCCCAATCAGGGTGTTGAGCTGGAGAGGGAGAAGCTTACTTGCCCCTGAGCAGAGAACCTGAGAACAGAGTCAATGCCAAGACCCTGGAAACATGAGTGGATCTGAAGGTCACCTCGGAACTGATGGAGACAACTCCTGGTTCTAGATAGAACCGCTGTTCTGTCATTGTTCAGAAATGCAGGGGATAAGGATTTTGGCTTGGGCTGGTGTTGCTTGAGTTCTCCTTCCTGCTTCGAGAGCTGGTATAGCTTTACCTTTTGAAGTCAGTGATTGGGCTATGGACAAACTATTCTCCGATGCCTATTTGGCTAAACTGAATACCTCCATGCCTAGAGTTCCCAGGTGGATAGGCACTATGTCTTTAGGTGCTCCGCTTCTGTGGAAGGTGTTGGGAGTCCTCTGTGCCACTTATTCTGGACCACTTTCTCTGCTCCCAGATGAGGGTCCTTTTCAGGCCTGAGTTCTCCAATCTAGGATCAGATCTCTAATCTTACTCTCACTCTTACTTCGCCTACAAGAGGCTCCTCTTTCAGTTCCTTGGAGATTCCCTAAGCTCACTAACATGTTCCATCATTCTGCCTTTGCTCTTAGAATTTGCCTCCTTATTTTCTAGGCTTGTTCTTCCCGGTCCCTAATTGGATCCTCCACTTCTGCGGTGTTCCTTGACTTTGCATCCAGTCTCCTGACAATCTTCTCTTCAGGAGTTCTTTAGGTGATTTTATCTTTATCAGTTTTATCTCTGTGGTTCGAGACTCTCTGATTCTCCTAGGTTTTCCAATGTACTGCGAGTATGCAGGCTGCTGCTTTCAATCCCGTATCGGGCATGTTCTATGTAGTGGCTTTACTCTGATTGCCTAGCCGTGATCGTTCCTCCTTCCTTAACCTGGGCATCAATTGATTCTTCCATCTTTGCGTTGGCTCTAGGTTGGATACCTCTCTGTATTCGTTAAACTCATTCTGTTTTCTAACCTGAGGGTAATTTCTATAGGAGGAAAGGATCCTGAGTGACCCAGGGCTGGCCCTTCAGATTTGTTGAGTGCGTGCATGTGTGTGTGTTTTTGAGTGTGTATGTTGCATGCATGTCATCTGCTGTTGGTGTTGTGCCTGACCCTGTCCTGGAGGCAAGTCATTTGTAGTAGCTCTCCTTTTGGGCCGTTTGAATTTTTAGGGTCCGGGCTGAATATGGTGATGTACACCTTGGTGGGCTCTGGTGTGCCTGTGAAAGGAAAAACTCCGCCAACTCAACAGAACGCAGGCCTGCAGAATTCTGTGTTCAGAAGAGTACGTGTGGTCAATGCTTTCTTCTCGTCACATATGGGAGAGTCTGTAACCCTCGGACTTAGCTCTTCAACTGAGGAAAGCAGTCCTCCAAGTGTTCCACTGTTGGGATTTCATGTTGGCTGGCTAGTCAGCCTATGTCCTCACCTACGTGTCTGGCCAGTAGCTCGGTCTTGATGCTGCTGTTGCGAGAGCCCCAAATTTATGATGTCCACATTGAGTCATCTCCACGAACACTGCCTTTCACGGAATCACTCCCACAACTCACCATCTTCCCACTGCGTCTCTTGGTATTGTGTCTCTCTGATCATTGTCTCCAGGCTTGTGCTCCTGGTCGCTTGTTGGTGTCATATGCAGGAAAAAGATGGTGTTCTTTCAAGTCAATGTCTGCCAAGCCTGCTGACATGAAACCTTCAGCCCTCAACACTTGTGTTGTCAAGTAGTCGTGCCCTTCAGTCCCTCGGCGTGTCACAGTCAATGGCACTGGGAAACAGGTTCCGTGTGGGTTCCCGGTGTGCCCTGCTCTTCTGTGCCTTGGTCCTCTTCATGGGCTCCAGCCCTCTGATCCACAAACCAACCAAATCTCCCCTGAGCCATGTCTCCAACCTTCTCCCATCATCTCTGCAACTTCCGTTCTCTTTCACTCTAGAGTTTACCTTGTAGGTAAATGGTCAATTTCCACCCCACTGCAGTTGTTGTGTTCATCTTTCTGTTGCCTTCATGCCTGAAGAAGTATGAGGTTATTAGTCACTACTACCATCTCACTGTCTTCCATGTCTCCACTATTTGTACTGAGACATAAGCAAGAAGGAATTCTACCACTTGTCTCTTATGGCAGTCTTGCAGAGAGCATTGGGCTTTGTCACCTCTATCATGCTCGGAATGACAACAAACAGACGATTTCACTAACTCATGACAGTCAAGAAACATACGAAAGAGTATTGGGACAAACAGTATGACTCTCATGAGGAATTCAAATGGTGGTGTTTCTTGGAAGGCAGTTTTGTGAAAACATGAGTTTCTTGAAGAGGACAAGAGATGACATTCCTTGCAGGAGATTCCTGAAAGCGATGGAATGAGAGTTTTCAAGGCATGTCAAATAGAATTGCTACCCATAAGAGACCGAATTCCATTCTCTCGTATTTTAATAATAATTGTGATGTGAAACACACACACACCACACAACATTAACACATGCATATGCACACGCACACGAACACACACAAAGATTAGACATGCAAAAAAAGGGGAGAAATCGAGGAATCATATAAACGAAGCAACCCCCCAAAAATACCATATAGGTGAAAGGCAAATAGAATCCAAGTGAAAAGCCAATCGAAATGAGAAAGTGAACTATTACCTATCAATAATACCTTCAGTACTCAGGACTAAAGTCTCCCGTCAATACAAACCGTTGGTAGGAGTGGTTGAAATTCCAAAACAAAACAATACAAAACAAAGTTAGAAAACATTTATAAAAAAAAGGCAAATATTAAACAAGCTAATCCTTCTGATGCCCATTGGAGATTTCCTTCGACTATAAAGAAACTCATAGCTTGCAAGTGAAGAAATCGCGAAGACGTAGGTTATGCTATTTCCAAGGAGAAGAGATCCAAAGTGTTTGTGCCTAAGTCAGTGAGAGTGATTTTATGCCTTCGAGAGACAAAAGCTAAGCGGAAGGTGTTTTGTTTGATGGAGCATCAAAACAAAAGAAACCTGGAAGAATTGCCAACACATACACCGTAAACAACGCTGTATCTAAACGTTGGAAGCCTATGAACACACAGGAACAGAGATGGCGACTTTTATCCAATAGTGTTGGCAACTATGATATCCCCGTTAAGCACAGGACAGATCATCTGGATGGGAAGGTGCTAAGGAATAACAGATGTCCACATGGGCTCTCGAGACCACCTGAACTTTGGGGATCCATGAGAAAGATTGCGTCTCTGAGGACAATATGATATGTTCGTCCAAGCAGCAGACCTAACTTTGTCTATCTCAGGTCATGAGCTCGAGGCCAAATCCAGTCTTAATTCATGGAAGAGAAGTCAAAACCACGACAGTGCTCTTATGATCACGAAGGTATGAAACCAGGAAGATATCACTTTCAAATTGGAAAATCAGCCAGACATTAAAGTTGGAAAACACAACCAACTCACGAACTAGCAATGAATGTAGGAAAGAAAATCCAAAGGAAAAGCAGAAAGAGCCATGAACGAAGGAATTCTAAGAAACTTAGAGGATAATGCCAAAACATTTTATGGGGAAACCATATATGGATAAATGCATGCATTGCCAAAATTTAAAAACACCGAGAAATAAAGCCACCTAAAAGGATGACTGAAGGAACAAGATGAAGAAAAACCGAACTCCAAGGTAACAGAAAAATTGAAATCATACATGTGATTATCAAAATTAAGGATATACAAACAAACCAATCGGAAAAAAAATCATGAGATCTCACACTTGAGTTTTGACAACACAAACAACCCGCAGAAACCATTACGGGATAAAACAGGGAGACAAGCACACAGCTGCAAGTATGAAACCACATGACAACTGCTAGCAAGAAACAAAGAATAACCGAAAAGGCACATCCACACATTCATGCAAGCAAATCCAAGAACTGAGAGAAAAGGATAAATTCGCAGACACATAGAAACTTCCTAGATTAGATCAGGAAACCTACAAAATCTCAGCCCTCTTGTAGAGACGGAAGCATTTGAGGCAGTAATACAACCCCTGCCAACACACAGTAGGCCAAGTCAAGTCATTTTCCTGGGCCATTCTTCTAGGTATTTAGTGAAGGCATTGTGATGTCCACTCATCAAATCCAGAGATGGAAGAAGCGGGTAAACTCTAATTCACAAGGATAAAGACCCAATTCAAAGAAGGACATTTTAGGAAACACACCCATGTCATTTCAATAAGGAAAGATAATAAACAATATAATTCTTTCTTGTTCTCCCTGAACTTCCTTTGGTTTTGAGAGGGCCACATTGTTTTCCTCTGAATTGATGTTGATGTTTGTTGCTGTTCTGTTGAAAATGCCTGCCTATCATCCATCATCCGCTTTTGACAGAGTATGCACGGATGCTTTAGTTGCATGGACGTACTGGTGCTCCTCCTAATAGATGACACAACTCCTGACCACCCATTAAGCAGTTCTCTTTTTTGTAACCCTCAGCTTGATTCTCAGAGTCCTGAGTCGCTCCTGATGGGTCTCCTTCTCTGACTTCTTACCCTTCAGTATTGCCTTCCTTTACTAAGGGCCAAGGTATTCCTCCCGAGGCACATATTCTGGGAAGCCATATGGTATTTCCCTTTGTCTGCTTGCCTTTTCCATTTCCCATTAGCAGGGCATGGGACATTCATGTCAAGGCAAGTCCAGGGATTCATCACATCGGTGGCAGAGGAATACTGTGTTGCTGAAAGGGACCCACACTTCCTGATCCACTAGTCCGTGCAAGGGCATGGCGGCTCACTCCAAAGGACTGCTCGATTGGGCCTTGCAAGCCGTCGTTATAGGCCTTCCCTTTCCTTCTGACTAAAGAGACTTGGTCAACACGTCAATACCCGTTACCACAACAAGTACAGTTAACTAATAATGACAACGGATTCGATTCAGGCCTCTTTTTGAGAATAAGCTCTGATGCAGAATGTCACTCTCCTCGAAGACTTTGCAAAGGTGTTTAAGGGAAAGCCAGGTAGACAGAGGCCTCATCCCTTAGCCGCATGTTTCAAAACACTAGGAGACGAGGCCACAGACCGAACCATATTGTGATGCTTTCACCTTACCTCGGAAAGGGACTTTCTGTACTATAGTCATCACTGACCCATAGGCAATAGACACTGACAAGGTACGCTCTCCCCCACAGACCCCACGGAGAGCTGCTCATACCAGCGAGGCCACAACTTTTCTCGAGATATCTAGAAATTGTAGTGGCAAAGGACACGTTGCCGTCTCCGGGGATATGTTGGCCTACAGGAAGGTATACTGAATGCCATTTTCCTTCCTCTATGTCTCCAGAAAGGGGAAGTTGGACATTAACCCACAAGACATCCTGAGTTCTTGCCAGGTTCAGAGGGCTCTTGTTTGGTCCTTCCTGGGGCTTCCTACTTAAAGCCATAGCACACCAAGGTCATGGGAGAGGGACAGCTGCTTCAGTGAAGCCAGCATCTGTGATGTCACAAAGCTTTGAGGTCATAGCAACCACTCCTCATCAACCCAGGCCTGATCACTACACTTGACTGGAGTAGTCATGGGTGGGCCAAGAAGACCCCAAGCCATCCAAAAACGTTGGAGCCGCCTGGGTCTCTCACCAAGTCAGTTTGCGAAGCGAGTCGGTGTCACCTTCTCCATGGCTCAATTCGTAGTGTTTGGTCGTGAGTGTCAAAACGAGCCCTCTGAACCTCCGAGAAAGGCAAGGAACATTTACTCCATCTTAGCCACGACAGGCCAAGAAACTAACAGACCGCAAGCAAAGCCTCAAGGGAGGAAATCTGAGCCCTGCACAAGTGTAAGGCCCTCCCACCCAAACACGGAGCATCTGAACAGGAAATGGGCCACCCAAGGGAAGCTCAATGTGAATCCCAAAACCGTGCCAAAGACATGTCTGGACTCCTCCACAGCAAGGACACGAGTACCTCGAGCGTCTCCAGAAACGGTGCCGAAAAGGCCTCCCAATCTTCCAAAAAGACCATGCATCCAAGGCAGACTCTCCACCCTAGAACCTTAGGTCCAGGGCGGACTCATGTTCTTGGAGTCCACAGGAGCCAACGGAGAGCATGTTGGAAGAGACCCATAGCCCAAGTGAAGCCATTTGAAAGACTTCTGGAACCGTTTCAGGAAGACAACATGTATGTCCAAAAGGACGCATTGAAGAGGATTTGAATGTGGAAGAACCTTGAGCACTCCCTCAGGGTGGAGCAGCTACCCTCTGTGGAACTGCATGCAGGTGTGGAAGTACAATCCAGTCTTCACCCTCTCATGACCATCCCCCAAATGGTAACATGCGATAAGAAAACAGTGCCTCTTGCAGAAAATTGGCATGTTCGAATGGAGCCCCGAGAGGATGAACAATGTGTTAACAAGGGGTCAGTACAGCGCGACCGACAGCGGATGCTGCAGGTTGGTGAGGACATCCTTTGCCAGGAAGGCAAAGAACAGAAGAATGAACAAGGGAGCTCCGAGCAAAGGTCGGGGATTTTAGGATGGTGGGAGGTTCTCTGTACCTGGCTGCCCTCCATCGGAACCTAGGTCCAAATTCAATAAAACATCCTTTGGCCCCAGTCAATTATTGTCCCTGTTTTTGTCTTTGTTATCTTATCCAACGTGCACATGCATGTATTGGACAGAGAGGCAGAGAGATCCCAATCAGGGTGTTGAGCTGGAGAGGGAGAAGCTTACTTGCCCCTGAGCAGAGAACCTGAGAACAGAGTCAATGCCAAGACCCTGGAAACATGAGTGGATCTGAAGGTCACCTCGGAACTGATGGAGACAACTCCTGGTTCTAGATAGAACCGCTGTTCTGTCATTGTTCAGAAATGCAGGGGATAAGGATTTTGGCTTGGGCTGGTGTTGCTTGAGTTCTCCTTCCTGCTTCGAGAGCTGGTATAGCTTTACCTTTTGAAGTCAGTGATTGGGCTATGGACAAACTATTCTCCGATGCCTATTTGGCTAAACTGAATACCTCCATGCCTAGAGTTCCCAGGTGGATAGGCACTATGTCTTTAGGTGCTCCGCTTCTGTGGAAGGTGTTGGGAGTCCTCTGTGCCACTTATTCTGGACCACTTTCTCTGCTCCCAGATGAGGGTCCTTTTCAGGCCTGAGTTCTCCAATCTAGGATCAGATCTCTAATCTTACTCTCACTCTTACTTCGCCTACAAGAGGCTCCTCTTTCAGTTCCTTGGAGATTCCCTAAGCTCACTAACATGTTCCATCATTCTGCCTTTGCTCTTAGAATTTGCCTCCTTATTTTCTAGGCTTGTTCTTCCCGGTCCCTAATTGGATCCTCCACTTCTGCGATGTTCCTTGACTTTGCATCCAGTCTCCTGACAATCTTCTCTTCAGGAGTTCTTTAGGTGATTTTATCTTTATCAGTTTTATCTCTGTGGTTCGAGACTCTCTGATTCTCCTAGGTTTTCCAATGTACTGCGAGTATGCAGGCTGCTGCTTTCAATCCCGTATCGGGCATGTTCTATGTAGTGGCTTTACTCTGATTGCCTAGCCGTGATCGTTCCTCCTTCCTTAACCTGGGCATCAATTGATTCTTCCATCTTTGCGTTGGCTCTAGGTTGGATACCTCTCTGTATTCGTTAAACTCATTCTGTTTTCTAACCTGAGGGTAATTTCTATAGGAGGAAAGGATCCTGAGTGACCCAGGGCTGGCCCTTCAGATTTGTTGAGTGCGTGCATGTGTGTGTGTTTTTGAGTGTGTATGTGGCATGCATGTCATCTGCTGTTGGTGTTGTGCCTGACCCTGTCCTGGAGGCAAGTCATTTGTAGTAGCTCTCCTTTTGGGCCGTTTGAATTTTTAGGGTCCGGGCTGAATATGGTGATGTACACCTTGGTGGGCTCTGGTGTGCCTGTGAAAGGAAAAACTCCGCCAACTCAACAGAACGCAGGCCTGCAGAATTCTGTGTTCAGAAGAGTACGTGTGGTCAATGCTTTCTTCTCGTCACATATGGGAGAGTCTGTAACCCTCGGACTTAGCTCTTCAACTGAGGAAAGCAGTCCTCCAAGTGTTCCACTGTTGGGATTTCATGTTGGCTGGCTAGTCAGCCTATGTCCTCACCTACGTGTCTGGCCAGTAGCTCGGTCTTGATGCTGCTGTTGCGAGAGCCCCAAATTTATGATGTCCACATTGAGTCATCTCCACGAACACTGCCTTTCACGGAATCACTCCCACAACTCACCATCTTCCCACTGCGTCTCTTGGTATTGTGTCTCTCTGATCATTGTCTCCAGGCTTGTGCTCCTGGTCGCTTGTTGGTGTCATATGCAGGAAAAAGATGGTGTTCTTTCAAGTCAATGTCTGCCAAGCCTGCTGACATGAAACCTTCATCCCTCAACACTTGTGTTGTCAAGTAGTCGTGCCCTTCAGTCCCTCGGCGTGTCACAGTCAATGGCACTGGGAAACAGGTTCCGTGTGGGTTCCCGGTGTGCCCTGCTCTTCTGTGCCTTGGTCCTCTTCATGGGCTCCAGCCCTCTGATCCACAAACCAACCAAATCTCCCCTGAGCCATGTCTCCAACCTTCTCCCATCATCTCTGCAACTTCCGTTCTCTTTCACTCTAGAGTTTACCTTGTAGGTAAATGGTCAATTTCCACCCCACTGCAGTTGTTGTGTTCATCTTTCTGTTGCCTTCATGCCTGAAGAAGTATGAGGTTATTAGTCACTACTACCATCTCACTGTCTTCCATGTCTCCACTATTTGTACTGAGACATAAGCAAGAAGGAATTCTACCACTTGTCTCTTATGGCAGTCTTGCAGAGAGCATTGGGCTTTGTCACCTCTATCATGCTCGGAATGACAACAAACAGACGATTTCACTAACTCATGACAGTCAAGAAACATACGAAAGAGTATTGGGACAAACAGTATGACTCTAATGAGGAATTCAAATGGTGGTGTTTCTTGGAAGGCAGTTTTGTGAAAACATGAGTTTCTTGAAGAGGACAAGAGATGACATTCCTTGCAGGAGATTCCTGAAAGCGATGGAATGAGAGTTTTCAAGGCATGTCAAATAGAATTGCTACCCATAAGAGACCGAATTCCATTCTCTCGTATTTTAATAATAATTGTGATGTGAAACACACACACACCACACAACATTAACACATGCATATGCACACACACACGAACACACACAAAGATTAGACATGCAAAAAAAGGGGAGAAATCGAGGAAACATATAAATGAAGCAACCCCCCAAAAATACCATATAGGTGAAAGGCAAATAGAATCCAAGTGAAAAGCCAATCGAAATGAGAAAGTGAACTATTACCTATCAATAATACTTTCAGTACTCAGGACTAAAGTCTCCCGTCAATACAAACCGTTGGTAGGAGTGGTTGAAATTCCAAAACAAAACAATACAAAACAAAGTTAGAAAACATTTATAAAAAAAAGGCAAATATTAAACAAGCTAATCCTTCTGATGCCCATTGGAGATTTCCTTCGACTATAAAGAAACTCATAGCTTGCAAGTGAAGAAATCGCGAAGACGTAGGTTATGCTATTTCCAAGGAGAAGAGATCCAAAGTGTTTGTGCCTAAGTCAGTGAGAGTGATTTTATGCCTTCGAGAGACAAAAGCTAAGCGGAAGGTGTTTTGTTTGATGGAGCATCAAAACAAAAGAAACCTGGAAGAATTGCCAACACATACACCGTAAACAACGCTGTATCTAAACGTTGGAAGCCTATGAACACACAGGAACAGAGATGGCGACTTTTATCCAATAGTGTTGGCAACTATGATATCCCCGTTAAGCACAGGACAGATCATCTGGATGGGAAGGTGCTAAGGAATAACAGATGTCCACATGGGCTCTCGAGACCACCTGAACTTTGGGGATCCATGAGAAAGATTGCGTCTCTGAGGACAATATGATATGTTCGTCCAAGCAGCAGACCTAACTTTGTCTATCTCAGGTCATGAGCTCGAGGCCAAATCCAGTCTTAATTCATGGAAGAGAAGTCAAAACCACGACAGTGCTCTTATGATCACGAAGGTATGAAACCAGGAAGATATCACTTTCAAATTGGAAAATCAGCCAGACATTAAAGTTGGAAAACACAACCAACTCACGAACTAGCAATGAATGTAGGAAAGAAAATCCAAAGGAAAAGCAGAAAGAGCAAACGAAGGAATTCTAAGAAACTTAGAGGATGATGCCAAAACATTTTATGGGGAAACCATATATGGATAAATGCATGCATTGCCAAAATTTAAAAACACCGAGAAATAAAGCCACCTAAAAGGATGACTGAAGGAACAAGATGAAGAAAAACCGAACTCCAAGGTAACAGAAAAATTGAAATCATACATGTGATTATCAAAATTAAGGATATACAAACAAACCAATCGGAAAAAAATCATGAGATCTCACACTTGAGTTTTGACAACACAAACAACCCGCAGAAACCATTACGGGATAAAACAGGGAGACAAGCACACAGCTGCAAGTATGAAACCACATGACAACTGCTAGCAAGGAACAAAGAATAACCGAAAAGGCACATCCACACATTCATGCAAGCAAATCCAAGAACTGAGAGAAAAGGATAAATTCGCAGAGACATAGAAACTTCCTAGATTAGATCAGGAAACCTACAAAATCTCAGCCCTCTTGTAGAGACGGAAGCATTTGAGGCAGTAATACAACCCCTGCCAACACACAGTAGGCCAAGTCAAGTCATTTTCCTGGGCCATTCTTCTAGGTATTTAGTGAAGGCATTGTGATGTCCACTCATCAAATCCAGAGATGGAAGAAGCGGGTAAACTCTAATTCACAAGGATAAAGACCCAATTCAAAGAAGGACATTTTAGGAAACACACCCATGTCATTTCAATAAGGAAAGATAATAAACAATATAATTCTTTCTTGTTCTCCCTGAACTTCCTTTGGTTTTGAGAGGGCCACATTGTTTTCCTCTGAATTGATGTTGATGTTTGTTGCTGTTCTGTTGAAAATGCCTGCCTATCATCCATCATCCGTTTTTGACAGAGTATGCACGGATGCTTTAGTTGCATGGACGTACTGGTGCTCCTCCTAATAGATGACACAACTCCTGACCACCCATTAAGCAGTTCTCTTTTTTGTAACCCTCAGCTTGATTCTCAGAGTCCTGAGTCGCTCCTGATGGGTCTCCTTCTCTGACTTCTTACCCTTCAGTATTGCCTTCCTTTACTAAGGGCCAAGGTATTCCTCCCGAGGCACATATTCTGGGAAGCCATATGGTATTTCCCTTTGTCTGCTTGCCTTTTCCATTTCCCATTAGCAGGGCATGGGACATTCATGTCAAGGCAAGTCCAGGGATTCATCACATCGGTGGCAGAGGAATACTGTGTTGCTGAAAGGGACCCACACTTCCTGATCCACTAGTCCGTACAAGGGCATGGCGGCTCACTCCAAAGGACTGCTCGATTGGGCCTTGCAAGCCGTCGTTATAGGCCTTCCCTTTCCTTCTGACTAAAGAGACTTGGTCAACACGTCAATACCCGTTACCACAACAAGTACAGTTAACTAATAATGACAACGGATTCGATTCAGGCCTCTTTTTGAGAATAAGCTCTGATGCAGAATGTCACTCTCCTCGAAGACTTTGCAAAGGTGTTTAAGGGAAAGCCAGGTAGACAGAGGCCTCATCCCTTAGCCGCATGTTTCAAAACACTAGGAGACGAGGCCACACACCGAACCCTATTGTGATGCTTTCACCTTACCTCGGAAAGGGACTTTCTGTACTGTAGTCATCACTGACCCATAGGCAATAGACACTGACAAGGTACGCTCTCCCCCACAGACCCCACGGAGAGCTGCTCATACCAGCGAGGCCACAACTTTTCTCGAGATATCTAGAAATTGTAGTGGCAAAGGACACGTTGCCGTCTCCGGGGATATGTTGGCCTACAGGAAGGTATACTGAATGCCATTTTCCTTCCTCTATGTCTCCAGAAAGGGGAAGTTGGACATTAACCCACAAGACATCCTGAGTTCTTGCCAGGTTCAGAGGGCTCTTGTTTGGTCCTTCCTGGGGCTTCCTACTTAAAGCCATAGCACACCAAGGTCATGGGAGAGGGACAGCTGCTTCAGTGAAGCCAGCATCTGTGATGTCACAAAGCTTTGAGGTCATAGCAACCACTCCTCATCAACCCAGGCCTGATCACTACACTTGACTGGAGTAGTCATGGGTGGGCCAAGAAGACCCCAAGCCATCCAAAAACGTTGGAGCCGCCTGGGTCTCTCACCAAGTCAGTTTGCGAAGCGAGTCGATGTCACCTTCTCCATGGCTCAATTCGTAGTGTTTGGTCGTGAGTGTCAAAACGAGCCCTCTGAACCTCAGAGAAAGGCAAGGAACATTTACTCCATCTTAGCCACGACAGGCCAAGAAACTAACAGACCGCAAGCAAAGCCTCAAGGGAGGAAATCTGAGCCCTGCACAAGTGTAAGGCCCTCCCACCCAAACACGGAGCATCTGAACAGGAAAAGGGCCACCCAAGGGAAGCTCAATGTGAATCCCAAAACCGTGCCAAAGACATGTCTGGACTCCTCCACAGCAAGGACACGAGTACCTCGAGCGTCTCCAGAAACGGTGCCGAAAAGGCCTCCCAATCTTCCAAAAAGACCATGCATCCAAGGCAGACTCTCCACCCTAGAACCTTAGGTCCAGGGCGGACTCATGTTCTTGGAGTCCACAGGAGCCAACGGAGAGCATGTTGGAAGAGACCCATAGCCCAAGTGAAGCCATTTGAAAGACTTCTGGAACCGTTTCAGGAAGACAACATGTATGTCCAAAAGGACGCATTGAAGAGGATTTGAATGTGGAAGAGCCTTGAGCACTCCCTCAGGGTGGAGCAGCTACCCTCTGTGGAACTGCATGCAGGTGTGGAAGTACAATCCAGTCTTCACCCTCTCATGACCATCCCCCAAATGGTAACATGCGATAAGAAAACAGTGCCTCTTGCAGAAAATTGGCATGTTCGAATGGAGCCCCGAGAGGATGAACAATGTGTTAACAAGGGGTCAGTACAGCGCGACCGACAGCGGATGCTGCAGGTTGGTGAGGACATCCTTTGCCAGGAAGGCAAAGAACAGAAGAATGAACAAGGGAGCTCCGAGCAAAGGTCGGGGATTTTAGGATGGTGGGAGGTTCTCTGTACCTGGCTGCCCTCCATCGGAACCTAGGTCCAAATTCAATAAAACATCCTTTGGCCCCAGTCAATTATTGTCACTGTTTTTGTCTTTGTTATCTTATCCAACGTGCACATGCATGTATTGGACAGAGAGGCAGAGAGATCCCAATCAGGGTGTTGAGCTGGAGAGGGAGAAGCTTACTTGCCCCTGAGCAGAGAACCTGAGAACAGAGTCAATGCCAAGACCCTGGAAACATGAGTGGATCTGAAGGTCACCTCGGAACTGATGGAGACAACTCCTGGTTCTAGATAGAACCGCTGTTCTGTCATTGTTCAGAAATGCAGGGGATAAGGATTTTGGCTTGGGCTGGTGTTGCTTGAGTTCTCCTTCCTGCTTCGAGAGCTGGTATAGCTTTACCTTTTGAAGTCAGTGATTGGGCTATGGACAAACTATTCTCCGATGCCTATTTGGCTAAACTGAATACCTCCATGCCTAGAGTTCCCAGGTGGATAGGCACTATGTCTTTAGGTGCTCCGCTTCTGTGGAAGGTGTTGGGAGTCCTCTGTGCCACTTATTCTGGACCACTTTCTCTGCTCCCAGATGAGGGTCCTTTTCAGGCCTGAGTTCTCCAATCTAGGATCAGATCTCTAATCTTACTCTCACTCTTACTTCGCCTACAAGAGGCTCCTCTTTCAGTTCCTTGGAGATTCCCTAAGCTCACTAACATGTTCCATCATTCTGCCTTTGCTCTTAGAATTTGCCTCCTTATTTTCTAGGCTTGTTCTTCCCGGTCCCTAATTGGATCCTCCACTTCTGCGGTGTTCCTTGACTTTGCATCCAGTCTCCTGACAATCTTCTCTTCAGGAGTTCTTTAGGTGATTTTATCTTTATCAGTTTTATCTCTGTGGTTCGAGACTCTCTGATTCTCCTAGGTTTTCCAATGTACTGCGAGTATGCAGGCTGCTGCTTTCAATCCCGTATCGGGCATGTTCTATGTAGTGGCTTTACTCTGATTGCCTAGCCGTGATCGTTCCTCCTTCCTTAACCTGGGCATCAATTGATTCTTCCATCTTTGCGTTGGATCTAGGTTGGATACCTCTCTGTATTCGTTAAACTCATTCTGTTTTCTAACCTGAGGGTAATTCCTATAGGAGGAAAGGATCCTGAGTGACCCAGGGCTGGCCCTTCAGATTTGTTGAGTGCGTGCATGTGTGTGTGTTTTTGAGTGTGTATGTGGCATGCATGTCATCTGCTGTTGGTGTTGTGCCTGACCCTGTCCTGGAGGCAAGTCATTTGTAGTAGCTCTCCTTTTGGGCCGTTTGAATTTTTAGGGTCCGGGCTGAATATGGCGATGTACACCTTGGTGGGCTCTGGTGTGCCTGTGAAAGGAAAAACTCCGCCAACTCAACAGAACGCAGGCCTGCAGAATTCTGTGTTCAGAAGAGAACGTGTGGTCAATGCTTTCTTCTCGTCACATATGGGAGAGTCTGTAACCCTCGGACTTAGCTCTTCAACTGAGGAAAGCAGTCCTCCAAGTGTTCCACTGTTGGGATTTCATGTTGGCTGGCTAGTGAGCCTATGTCCTCACCTACGTGTCTGGCCAGTAGCTCGGTCTTGATGCTGCTGTTGCGAGAGCCCCAAATTTATGATGTCCACATTGAGTCATCTCCACGAACACTGCCTTTCACGGAATCACTCCCACAACTCACCATCTTCCCACTGCGTCTCTTGGTATTGTGTCTCTCTGATCATTGTCTCCAGGCTTGTGCTCCTGGTCGCTTGTTGGTGTCATATGCAGGAAAAAGATGGTGTTCTTTCAAGTCAATGTCTGCCAAGCCTGCTGACATGAAACCTTCAGCCCTCAACACTTGTGTTGTCAAGTAGTCGTGCCCTTCAGTCCCTCGGCGTGTCACAGTCAATGGCACTGGGAAACAGGTTCCGTGTGGGTTCCCGGTGTGCCCTGCTCTTCTGTGCCTTGGTCCTCTTCATGGGCTCCAGCCCTCTGATCCACAAACCAACCAAATCTCCCCTGAGCCATGTCTCCAACCTTCTCCCATCATCTCTGCAACTTCCGTTCTCTTTCACTCTAGAGTTTACCTTGTAGGTAAATGGTCAATTTCCACCCCACTGCAGTTGTTGTGTTCATCTTCCTGTTGCCTTCATGCCTGAAGAAGTATGAGGTTATTAGTCACTACTACCATCTCACTGTCTTCCATGTCTCCACTATTTGTACTGAGACATAAGCAAGAAGGAATTCTACCACTTGTCTCTTATGGCAGTCTTGCAGAGAGCATTGGGCTTTGTCACCTCTATCATGCTCGGAATGACAACAAACAGACGATTTCACTAACTCATGACAGTCAAGAAACATACGAAAGAGTATTGGGACAAACAGTATGACTCTAATGAGGAATTCAAATGGTGGTGTTTCTTGGAAGGCAGTTTTGTGAAAACATGAGTTTCTTGAAGAGGACAAGAGATGACATTCCTTGCAGGAGATTCCTGAAAGCGATGGAATGAGAGTTTTCAAGGCATGTCAAATAGAATTGCTACCCATAAGAGACCGAATTCCATTCTCTCGTATTTTAATAATAATTGTGATGTGAAACACACACACACCACACAACATTAACACATGCATATGCACACACACATGAACACACACAAAGATTAGACATGCAAAAAAAGGGGAGAAATCGAGGAAACATATAAATGAAGCAACCCCCCAAAAATACCATATAGGTGAAAGGCAAATAGAATCCAAGTGAAAAGCCAATCGAAATGAGAAAGTGAACTATTACCTATCAATAATACTTTCAGTACTCAGGACTAAAGTCTCCCGTCAATACAAACCGTTGGTAGGAGTGGTTGAAATTCCAAAACAAAACAATACAAAACAAAGTTAGAAAACATTTATAAAAAAAAGGCAAATATTAAACAAGCTAATCCTTCTGATGCCCATTGGAGATTTCCTTCGACTATAAAGAAACTCATAGCTTGCAAGTGAAGAAATCGCGAAGACGTAGGTTATGCTATTTCCAAGGAGAAGAGATCCAAAGTGTTTGTGCCTAAGTCAGTGAGAGTGATTTTATGCCTTCGAGAGACAAAAGCTAAGCGGAAGGTGTTTTGTTTGATGGAGCATCAAAACAAAAGAAACCTGGAAGAATTGCCAACACATACACCGTAAACAACGCTGTATCTAAACGTTGGAAGCCTATGAACACACAGGAACAGAGATGGCGACTTTTATCCAATAGTGTTGGCAACTATGATATCCCCGTTAAGCACAGGACAGATCATCTGGATGGGAAGGTGCTAAGGAATAACAGATGTCCACATGGGCTCTCGAGACCACCTGAACTTTGGGGATCCATGAGAAAGATTGCGTCTCTGAGGACAATATGATATGTTCGTCCAAGCAGCAGACCTAACTTTGTCTATCTCAGGTCATGAGCTCGAGGCCAAATCCAGTCTTAATTCATGGAAGAGAAGTCAAAACCACGACAGTGCTCTTATGATCACGAAGGTATGAAACCAGGAAGATATCACTTTCAAATTGGAAAATCAGCCAGACATTAAAGTTGGAAAACACAACCAACTCACGAACTAGCAATGAATGTAGGAAAGAAAATCCAAAGGAAAAGCAGAAAGAGCCATGAACGAAGGAATTCTAAGAAACTTAGAGGATGATGCCAAAACATTTTATGGGGAAACCATATATGGATAAATGCATGCATTGCCAAAATTTAAAAACACCGAGAAATAAAGCCACCTAAAAGGATGACTGAAGGAACAAGATGAAGAAAAACCGAACTCCAAGGTAACAGAAAAATTGAAATCATACATGTGATTATCAAAATTAAGGATATACAAACAAACCAATCGGAAAAAAATCATGAGATCTCACACTTGAGTTTTGACAACACAAACAACCCGCAGAAACCATTACGGGATAAAACAGGGAGACAAGCACACAGCTGCAAGTATGAAACCACATGACAACTGCTAGCAAGGAACAAAGAATAACCGAAGAGGCACATCCACACATTCATGCAAGCAAATCCAAGAACTGAGAGAAAAGGATAAATTCGCAGAGACATAGAAACTTCCTAGATTAGATCAGGAAACCTACAAAATCTCAGCCCTCTTGTAGAGACGGAAGCATTTGAGGCAGTAATACAACCCCTGCCAACACACAGTAGGCCAAGTCAAGTCATTTTCCTGGGCCATTCTTCTAGGTATTTAGTGAAGGCATTGTGATGTCCACTCATCAAATCCAGAGATGGAAGAAGCGGGTAAACTCTAATTCACAAGGATAAAGACCCAATTCAAAGAAGGACATTTTAGGAAACACACCCATGTCATTTCAATAAGGAAAGATAATAAACAATATAATTCTTTCTTGTTCTCCCTGAACTTCCTTTGGTTTTGAGAGGGCCACATTGTTTTCCTCTGAATTGATGTTGATGTTTGTTGCTGTTCTGTTGAAAATGCCTGCCTATCATCCATCATCCGCTTTTGACAGAGTATGCACGGATGCTTTAGTTGCATGGACGTACTGGTGCTCCTCCTAATAGATGACACAACTCCTGACCACCCATTAAGCAGTTCTCTTTTTTGTAACCCTCAGCTTGATTCTCAGAGTCCTGAGTCGCTCCTGATGGGTCTCCTTCTCTGACTTCTTACCCTTCAGTATTGCCTTCCTTTACTAAGGGCCAAGGTATTCCTCCCGAGGCACATATTCTGGGAAGCCATATGGTATTTCCCTTTGTCTGCTTGCCTTTTCCATTTCCCATTAGCAGGGCATGGGACATTCATGTCAAGGCAAGTCCAGGGATTCATCACATCGGTGGCAGAGGAATACTGTGTTGCTGAAAGGGACCCACACTTCCTGATCCACTAGTCCGTGCAAGGGCATGGCGGCTCACTCCAAAGGACTGCTCGATTGGGCCTTGCAAGCCGTCGTTATAGGCCTTCCCTTTCCTTCTGACTAAAGAGACTTGGTCAACACGTCAATACCCGTTACCACAACAAGTACAGTTAACTAATAATGACAACGGATTCGATTCAGGCCTCTTTTTGAGAATAAGCTCTGATGCAGAATGTCACTCTCCTCGAAGACTTTGCAAAGGTGTTTAAGGGAAAGCCAGGTAGACAGAGGCCTCATCCCTTAGCCGCATGTTTCAAAACACTAGGAGACGAGGCCACAGACCGAACCCTATTGTGATGCTTTCACCTTACCTCGGAAAGGGACTTTCTGTACTGTAGTCATCACTGACCCATAGGCAATAGACACTGACAAGGTACGCTCTCCCCCACAGACCCCACGGAGATCTGCTCATACCAGCGAGGCCACAACTTTTCTCGAGATATCTAGAAATTGTAGTGGCAAAGGACACGTTGCCGTCTCCGGGGATATGTTGGCCTACAGGAAGGTATACTGAATGCCATTTTCCTTCCTCTATGTCTCCAGAAAGGGGAAGTTGGACATTAACCCACAAGACATCCTGAGTTCTTGCCAGGTTCAGAGGGCTCTTGTTTGGTCCTTCCTGGGGCTTCCTACTTAAAGCCATAGCACACCAAGGTCATGGGAGAGGGACAGCTGCTTCAGTGAAGCCAGCATCTGTGATGTCACAAAGCTTTGAGGTCATAGCAACCACTCCTCATCAACCCAGGCCTGATCACTACACTTGACTGGAGTAGTCATGGGTGGGCCAAGAAGACCCCAAGCCATCCAAAAACGTTGGAGCCGCCTGGGTCTCTCACCAAGTCAGTTTGCGAAGCGAGTCGGTGTCACCTTCTCCATGGCTCAATTCGTAGTGTTTGGTCGTGAGTGTCAAAACGAGCCCTCTGAACCTCCGAGAAAGGCAAGGAACATTTACTCCATCTTAGCCACGACAGGCCAAGAAACTAACAGACCGCAAGCAAAGCCTCAAGGGAGGAAATCTGAGCCCTGCACAAGTGTAAGGCCCTCCCACCCAAACACGGAGCATCTGAACAGGAAAAGGGCCACCCAAGGGAAGCTCAATGTGAATCCCAAAACCGTGCCAAAGACATGTCTGGACTCCTCCACAGCAAGGACACGAGTACCTCGAGCGTCTCCAGAAACGGTGCCGAAAAGGCCTCCCAATCTTCCAAAAAGACCATGCATCCAAGGCAGACTCTCCACCCTAGAACCTTAGGTCCAGGGCGGACTCATGTTCTTGGAGTCCACAGGAGCCAACGGAGAGCATGTTGGAAGAGACCCATAGCCCAAGTGAAGCCATTTGAAAGACTTCTGGAACCGTTTCAGGAAGACAACATGTATGTCCAAAAGGACGCATTGAAGAGGATTTGAATGTGGAAGAACCTTGAGCACTCCCTCAGGGTGGAGCAGCTACCCTCTGTGGAACTGCATGCAGGTGTGGAAGTACAATCCAGTCTTCACCCTCTCATGACCATCCCCCAAATGGTAACATGCGATAAGAAAACAGTGCCTCTTGCAGAAAATTGGCATGTTCGAATGGAGCCCCGAGAGGATGAACAATGTGTTAACAAGGGGTCAGTACAGCGCGACCGACAGCGGATGCTGCAGGTTGGTGAGGACATCCTTTGCCAGGAAGGCAAAGAACAGAAGAATGAACAAGGGAGCTCCGAGCAAAGGTCGGGGATTTTAGGATGGTGGGAGGTTCTCTGTACCTGGCTGCCCTCCATCGGAACCTAGGTCCAAATTCAATAAAACATCCTTTGGCCCCAGTCAATTATTGTCCCTGTTTTTGTCTTTGTTATCTTATCCAACGTGCACATGCATGTATTGGACAGAGAGGCAGAGAGATCCCAATCAGGGTGTTGAGCTGGAGAGGGAGAAGCTTACTTGCCCCTGAGCAGAGAACCTGAGAACAGAGTCAATGCCAAGACCCTGGAAACATGAGTGGATCTGAAGGTCACCTCGGAACTGATGGAGACAACTCCTGGTTCTAGATAGAACCGCTGTTCTGTCATTGTTCAGAAATGGAGGGGATAAGGATTTTGGCTTGGGCTGGTGTTGCTTGAGTTCTCCTTCCTGCTTCGAGAGCTGGTATAGCTTTACCTTTTGAAGTCAGTGATTGGGCTATGGACAAACTATTCTCCGATGCCTATTTGGCTAAACTGAATACCTCCATGCCTAGAGTTCCCAGGTGGATAGGCACTATGTCTTTAGGTGCTCCGCTTCTGTGGAAGGTGTTGGGAGTCCTCTGTGCCACTTATTCTGGACCACTTTCTCTGCTCCCAGATGAGGGTCCTTTTCAGGCCTGAGTTCTCCAATCTAGGATCAGATCTCTAATCTTACTCTCACTCTTACTTCGCCTACAAGAGGCTCCTCTTTCAGTTCCTTGGAGATTCCCTAAGCTCACTAACATGTTCCATCATTCTGCCTTTGCTCTTAGAATTTGCCTCCTTATTTTCTAGGCTTGTTCTTCCCGGTCCCTAATTGGATCCTCCACTTCTGCGGTGTTCCTTGACTTTGCATCCAGTCTCCTGACAATCTTCTCTTCAGGAGTTCTTTAGGTGATTTTAACTTTATCAGTTTTATCTCTGTGGTTCGAGACTCTCTGATTCTCCTAGGTTTTCCAATGTACTGCGAGTATGCAGGCTGCTGCTTTCAATCCCGTATCGGGCATGTTCTATGTAGTGGCTTTACTCTGATTGCCTAGCCGTGATCGTTCCTCCTTCCTTAACCTGGGCATCAATTGATTCTTCCATCTTTGCGTTGGATCTAGGTTGAATACCTCTCTGTATTCGTTAAACTCATTCTGTTTTCTAACCTGAGGGTAATTTCTATAGGAGGAAAGGATCCTGAGTGACCCAGGGCTGGCCCTTCAGATTTGTTGAGTATGTGCATGTGTGTGTGTTTTTGAGTGTGTATGTGGCATGCATGTCATCTGCTGTTGGTGTTGTGCCTGACCCTGTCCTGGAGGCAAGTCATTTGTAGTAGCTCTCCTTTTGGGCCGTTTGAATTTTTAGGGTCCAGGCTGAATATGGTGATGTACACCTTGGTGGGCTCTGGTGTGCCTGTGAAAGGAAAAACTCCGCCACCTCAACAGAACGCAGGCCTGCAGAATTCTGTGTTCAGAAGAGAACGTGTGGTCAATGCTTTCTACTCGTCACATATGGGAGAGTCTGTAACCCTCGGACTTAGCTCTTCAACTGAGGAAAGCAGTCCTCCAAGTGTTCCACTGTTGGGATTTCATGTTGGCTGGCTAGTCAGCCTATGTCCTCACCTACGTGTCTGGCCAGTAGCTCGGTCTTGATGCTGCTGTTGCGAGAGCCCCAAATTTATGATGTCCACATTGAGTCATCTCCACGAACACTGCCTTTCACGGAATCACTCCCACAACTCACCATCTTCCCACTGCGTCTCTTGGTATTGTGTCTCTCTGATCATTGTCTCCAGGCTTGTGCTCCTGGTCGCTTGTTGGTGTCATATGCAGGAAAAAGATGGTGTTCTTTCAAGTCAATGTCTGCCAAGCCTGCTGACATGAAACCTTCAGCCCTCAACACATGTGTTGTCAAGTAGTCGTGCCCTTCAGTCCCTCGGCGTGTCACAGTCAATGGCACTGGGAAACAGGTTCCGTGTGGGTTCCCGGTGTGCCCTGCTCTTCTGTGCCTTGGTCCTCTTCATGGGCTCCAGCCCTCTGATCCACAAACCAACCAAATCTCCCCTGAGCCATGTCTCCAACCTTCTCCCATCATCTCTGCAACTTCCGTTCTCTTTCACTCTAGAGTTTACCTTGTAGGTAAATGGTCAATTTCCACCCCACTGCAGTTGTTGTGTTCATCTTCCTGTTGCCTTCATGCCTGAAGAAGTATGAGGTTATTAGTCACTACTACCATCTCACTGTCTTCCATGTCTCCACTATTTGTACTGAGACATAAGCAAGAAGGAATTCTACCACTTGTCTCTTATGGCAGTCTTGCAGAGAGCATTGGGCTTTGTCACCTCTATCATGCTCGGAATGACAACAAACAGACGATTTCACTAACTCATGACAGTCAAGAAACATACGAAAGAGTATTGGGACAAACAGTATGACTCTAATGAGGAATTCAAATGGTGGTGTTTCTTGGAAGGCAGTTTTGTGAAAACATGAGTTTCTTGAAGAGGACAAGAGATGACATTCCTTGCAGGAGATTCCTGAAAGCGATGGAATGAGAGTTTTCAAGGCATGTCAAATAGAATTGCTACCCATAAGAGACCGAATTCCATTCTCTCGTATTTTAATAATAATTGTGATGTGAAACACACACACACCACACAACATTAACACATGCATATGCACACGCACATGAACACACACAAAGATTAGACATGCAAAAAAAGGGGAGAAATCGAGGAAACATATAAACGAAGCAACCCCCCAAAAATACCATATAGGTGAAAGGCAAATAGAATCCAAGTGAAAAGCCAATCGAAATGAGAAAGTGAACTATTACCTATCAATAATACTTTCAGTACTCAGGACTAAAGTCTCCCGTCAATACAAACCGTTGGTAGGAGTGGTTGAAATTCCAAAACAAAACAATACAAAACAAAGTTAGAAAACATTTATAAAAAAAAGGCAAATATTAAACAAGCTAATCCTTCTGATGCCCATTGGAGATTTCCTTCGACTATAAAGAAACTCATAGCTTGCAAGTGAAGAAATCGCGAAGACGTAGGTTATGCTATTTCCAAGGAGAAGAGATCCAAAGTGTTTGTGCCTAAGTCAGTGAGAGTGATTTTATGCCTTCGAGAGACAAAAGCTAAGCGGAAGGTGTTTTGTTTGATGGAGCATCAAAACAAAAGAAACCTGGAAGAATTGCCAACACATACACCGTAAACAACGCTGTATCTAAACGTTGGAAGCCTATGAACACACAGGAACAGAGATGGCGACTTTTATCCAATAGTGTTGGCAACTATGATATCCCCGTTAAGCACAGGACAGATCATCTGGATGGGAAGGTGCTAAGGAATAACAGATGTCCACATGGGCTCTCGAGACCACCTGAACTTTGGGGATCCATGAGAAAGATTGCGTCTCTGAGGACAATATGATATGTTCGTCCAAGCAGCAGACCTAACTTTGTCTATCTCAGGTCATGAGCTCGAGGCCAAATCCAGTCTTAATTCATGGAAGAGAAGTCAAAACCACGACAGTGCTCTTATGATCACGAAGGTATGAAACCAGGAAGATATCACTTTCAAATTGGAAAATCAGCCAGACATTAAAGTTGGAAAACACAACCAACTCACGAACTAGCAATGAATGTAGGAAAGAAAATCCAAAGGAAAAGCAGAAAGAGCCATGAACGAAGGAATTCTAAGAAACTTAGAGGATGATGCCAAAACATTTTATGGGGAAACCATATATGGATAAATGCATGCATTGCCAAAATTTAAAAACACCGAGAAATAAAGCCACCTAAAAGGATGACTGAAGGAACAAGATGAAGAAAAACCGAACTCCAAGGTAACAGAAAAATTGAAATCATACATGTGATTATCAAAATTAAGGATATACAAACAAACCAATCGGAAAAAAATCATGAGATCTCACACTTGAGTTTTGACAACACAAACAACCCGCAGAAACCATTACGGGATAAAACAGGGAGACAAGCACACAGCTGCAAGTATGAAACCACATGACAACTGCCAGCAAGGAACAAAGAATAACCGAAGAGGCACATCCACACATTCATGCAAGCAAATCCAAGAACTGAGAGAAAAGGATAAATTCGCAGACACATAGAAACTTCCTAGATTAGATCAGGAAACCTACAAAATCTCAGCCCTCTTGTAGAGACGGAAGCATTTGAGGCAGTAATACAACCCCTGCCAACACACAGTAGGCCAAGTCAAGTCATTTTCCTGGGCCATTCTTCTAGGTATTTAGTGAAGGCATTGTGATGTCCACTCATCAAATCCAGAGATGGAAGAAGCGGGTAAACTCTAATTCACAAGGATAAAGACCCAATTCAAAGAAGGACATTTTAGGAAACACACCCATGTCATTTCAATAAGGAAAGATAATAAACAATATAATTCTTTCTTGTTCTCCCTGAACTTCCTTTGGTTTTGAGAGGGCCACATTGTTTTCCTCTGAATTGATGTTGATGTTTGTTGCTGTTCTGTTGAAAATGCCTGCCTATCATCCATCATCCGTTTTTGACAGAGTATGCACGGATGCTTTAGTTGCATGGACGTACTGGTGCTCCTCCTAATAGATGACACAACTCCTGACCACCCATTAAGCAGTTCTCTTTTTTGTAACCCTCAGCTTGATTCTCAGAGTCCTGAGTCGCTCCTGATGGGTCTCCTTCTCTGACTTCTTACCCTTCAGTATTGCCTTCCTTTACTAAGGGCCAAGGTATTCCTCCCGAGGCACATATTCTGGGAAGCCATATGGTATTTCCCTTTGTCTGCTTGCCTTTTCCATTTCCCATTAGCAGGGCATGGGACATTCATGTCAAGGCAAGTCCAGGGATTCATCACATCGGTGGCAGAGGAATACTGTGTTGCTGAAAGGGACCCAAACTTCCTGATCCACTAGTCCGTGCAAGGGCATGGCGGCTCACTCCAAAGGACTGCTCGATTGGGCCTTGCAAGCCGTCGTTATAGGCCTTCCCTTTCCTTCTGACTAAAGAGACTTGGTCAACACGTCAATACCCGTTACCACAACAAGTACAGTTAACTAATAATGACAACGGATTCGATTCAGGCCTCTTTTTGAGAATAAGCTCTGATGCAGAATGTCACTCTCCTCGAAGACTTTGCAAAGGTGTTTAAGGGAAAGCCAGGTAGACAGAGGCCTCATCCCTTAGCCGCATGTTTCAAAACACTAGGAGACGAGGCCACACACCGAACCCTATTGTGATGCTTTCACCTTACCTCGGAAAGGGACTTTCTGTACTGTAGTCATCACTGACCCATAGGCAATAGACACTGACAAGGTACGCTCTCCCCCACAGACCCCACGGAGAGCTGCTCATACCAGCGAGGCCACAACTTTTCTCGAGATATCTAGAAATTGTAGTGGCAAAGGACACGTTGCCGTCTCCGGGGATATGTTGGCCTACAGGAAGGTATACTGAATGCCATTTTCCTTCCTCTATGTCTCCAGAAAGGGGAAGTTGGACATTAACCCACAAGACATCCTGAGTTCTTGCCAGGTTCAGAGGGCTCTTGTTTGGTCCTTCCTGGGGCTTCCTACTTAAAGCCATAGCACACCAAGGTCATGGGAGAGGGACAGCTGCTTCAGTGAAGCCAGCATCTGTGATGTCACAAAGCTTTGAGGTCATAGCAACCACTCCTCATCAACCCAGGCCTGATCACTACACTTGACTGGAGTAGTCATGGGTGGGCCAAGAAGACCCCAAGCCATCCAAAAACGTTGGAGCCGCCTGGGTCTCTCACCAAGTCAGTTTGCGAAGCGAGTCGGTGTCACCTTCTCCATGGCTCAATTCGTAGTGTTTGGTCGTGAGTGTCAAAACGAGCCCTCTGAACCTCCGAGAAAGGCAAGGAACATTTACTCCATCTTAGCCACGACAGGCCAAGAAACTAACAGACCGCAAGCAAAGCCTCAAGGGAGGAAATCTGAGCCCTGCACAAGTGTAAGGCCCTCCCACCCAAACACGGAGCATCTGAACAGGAAAAGGGCCACCCAAGGGAAGCTCAATGTGAATCCCAAAACCGTGCCAAAGACATGTCTGGACTCCTCCACAGCAAGGACACGAGTACCTCGAGCGTCTCCAGAAACGGTGCCGAAAAGGCCTCCCAATCTTCCAAAAAGACCATGCATCCAAGGCAGACTCTCCACCCTAGAACCTTAGGTCCAGGGCGGACTCATGTTCTTGGAGTCCACAGGAGCCAACGGAGAGCATGTTGGAAGAGACCCATAGCCCAAGTGAAGCCATTTGAAAGACTTCTGGAACCGTTTCAGGAAGACAACATGTATGTCCAAAAGGACGCATTGAAGAGGATTTGAATGTGGAAGAACCTTGAGCACTCCCTCAGGGTGGAGCAGCTACCCTCTGTGGAACTGCATGCAGGTGTGGAAGTACAATCCAGTCTTCACCCTCTCATGACCATCCCCCAAATGGTAACATGCGATAAGAAAACAGTGCCTCTTGCAGAAAATTGGCATGTTCGAATGGAGCCCCGAGAGGATGAACAATGTGTTAACAAGGGGTCAGTACAGCGCGACCGACAGCGGATGCTGCAGGTTGGTGAGGACATCCTTTGCCAGGAAGGCAAAGAACAGAAGAATGAACAAGGGAGCTCCGAGCAAAGGTCGGGGATTTTAGGATGGTGGGAGGTTCTCTGTACCTGGCTGCCCTCCATCGGAACCTAGGTCCAAATTCAATAAAACATCCTTTGGCCCCAGTCAATTATTGTCCCTGTTTTTGTCTTTGTTATCTTATCCAACGTGCACATGCATGTATTGGACAGAGAGGCAGAGAGATCCCAATCAGGGTGTTGAGCTGGAGAGGGAGAAGCTTACTTGCCCCTGAGCAGAGAACCTGAGAACAGAGTCAATGCCAAGACCCTGGAAACATGAGTGGATCTGAAGGTCACCTCGGAACTGATGGAGACAACTCCTGGTTCTAGATAGAACCGCTGTTCTGTCATTGTTCAGAAATGCAGGGGATAAGGATTTTGGCTTGGGCTGGTGTTGCTTGAGTTCTCCTTCCTGCTTCGAGAGCTGGTATAGCTTTACCTTTTGAAGTCAGTGATTGGGCTATGGACAAACTATTCTCCGATGCCTATTTGGCTAAACTGAATACCTCCATGCCTAGAGTTCCCAGGTGGATAGGCACTATGTCTTTAGGTGCTCCGCTTCTGTGGAAGGTGTTGGGAGTCCTCTGTGCCACTTATTCTGGACCACTTTCTCTGCTCCCAGATGAGGGTCCTTTTCAGGCCTGAGTTCTCCAATCTAGGATCAGATCTCTAATCTTACTCTCACTCTTACTTCGCCTACAAGAGGCTCCTCTTTCAGTTCCTTGGAGATTCCCTAAGCTCACTAACATGTTCCATCATTCTGCCTTTGCTCTTAGAATTTGCCTCCTTATTTTCTAGGCTTGTTCTTCCCGGTCCCTAATTGGATCCTCCACTTCTGCGGTGTTCCTTGACTTTGCATCCAGTCTCCTGACAATCTTCTCTTCAGGAGTTCTTTAGGTGATTTTATCTTTATCAGTTTTATCTCTGTGGTTCGAGACTCTCTGATTCTCCTAGGTTTTCCAATGTACTGCGAGTATGCAGGCTGCTGCTTTCAATCCCGTATCGGGCATGTTCTATGTAGTGGCTTTACTCTGATTGCCTAGCCGTGATCGTTCCTCCTTCCTTAACCTGGGCATCAATTGATTCTTCCATCTTTGCGTTGGCTCTAGGTTGGATACCTCTCTGTATTCGTTAAACTCATTCTGTTTTCTAACCTGAGGGTAATTTCTATAGGAGGAAAGGATCCTGAGTGACCCAGGGCTGGCCCTTCAGATTTGTTGAGTGCGTGCATGTGTGTGTGTTTTTGAGTGTGTATGTGGCATGCATGTCATCTGCTGTTGGTGTTGTGCCTGACCCTGTCCTGGAGGCAAGTCATTTGTAGTAGCTCTCCTTTTGGGCCGTTTGAATTTTTAGGGTCCGGGCTGAATATGGTGATGTACACCTTGGTGGGCTCTGGTGTGCCTGTGAAAGGAAAAACTCCGCCACCTCAACAGAACGCAGGCCTGCAGAATTCTGTGTTCAGAAGAGAACGTGTGGTCAATGCTTTCTTCTCGTCACATATGGGAGAGTCTGTAACCCTCGGACTTAGCTCTTCAACTGAGGAAAGCAGTCCTCCAAGTGTTCCACTGTTGGGATTTCATGTTGGCTGGCTAGTCAGCCTATGTCCTCACCTACGTGTCTGGCCAGTAGCTCGGTCTTGATGCTGCTGTTGCGAGAGCCCCAAATTTATGATGTCCACATTGAGTCATCTCCACGAACACTGCCTTTCACGGAATCACTCCCACAACTCACCATCTTCCCACTGCGTCTCTTGGTATTGTGTCTCTCTGATCATTGTCTCCAGGCTTGTGCTCCTGGTCGCTTGTTGGTGTCATATGCAGGAAAAAGATGGTGTTCTTTCAAGTCAATGTCTGCCAAGCCTGCTGACATGAAACCTTCATCCCTCAACACTTGTGTTGTCAAGTAGTCGTGCCCTTCAGTCCCTCGGCGTGTCACAGTCAATGGCACTGGGAAACAGGTTCCGTGTGGGTTCCCGGTGTGCCCTGCTCTTCTGTGCCTTGGTCCTCTTCATGGGCTCCAGCCCTCTGATCCACAAACCAACCAAATCTCCCCTGAGCCATGTCTCCAACCTTCTCCCATCATCTCTGCAACTTCCGTTCTCTTTCACTCTAGAGTTTACCTTGTAGGTAAATGGTCAATTTCCACCCCACTGCAGTTGTTGTGTTCATCTTCCTGTTGCCTTCATGCCTGAAGAAGTATGAGGTTATTAGTCACTACTACCATCTCACTGTCTTCCATGTCTCCACTATTTGTACTGAGACATAAGCAAGAAGGAATTCTACCACTTGTCTCTTATGGCAGTCTTGCAGAGAGCATTGGGCTTTGTCACCTCTATCATGCTCGGAATGACAACAAACAGACGATTTCACTAACTCATGACAGTCAAGAAACATACGAAAGAGTATTGGGACAAACAGTATGACTCTAATGAGGAATTCAAATGGTGGTGTTTCTTGGAAGGCAGTTTTGTGAAAACATGAGTTTCTTGAAGAGGACAAGAGATGACATTCCTTGCAGGAGATTCCTGAAAGCGATGGAATGAGAGTTTTCAAGGCATGTCAAATAGAATTGCTAACCATAAGAGACCGAATTCCATTCTCTCGTATTTTAATAATAATTGTGATGTGAAACACACACACACCACACAACATTAACACATGCATATGCACACGCACATGAACACACACAAAGATTAGACATGCAAAAAAAGGGGAGAAATCGAGGAAACATATAAACGAAGCAACCCCCCAAAAATACCATATAGGTGAAAGGCAAATAGAATCCAAGTGAAAAGCCAATCGAAATGAGAAAGTGAACTATTACCTATCAATAATACTTTCAGTACTCAGGACTAAAGTCTCCCGTCAATACAAACCGTTGGTAGGAGTGGTTGAAATTCCAAAACAAAACAATACAAAACAAAGTTAGAAAACATTTATAAAAAAAAGGCAAATATTAAACAAGCTAATCCTTCTGATGCCCATTGGAGATTTCCTTCGACTATAAAGAAACTCATAGCTTGCAAGTGAAGAAATCGCGAAGACGTAGGTTATGCTATTTCCAAGGAGAAGAGATCCAAAGTGTTTGTGCCTAAGTCAGTGAGAGTGATTTTATGCCTTCGAGAGACAAAAGCTAAGCGGAAGGTGTTTTGTTTGATGGAGCATCAAAACAAAAGAAACCTGGAAGAATTGCCAACACATACACCGTAAACAACGCTGTATCTAAACGTTGGAAGCCTATGAACACACAGGAACAGAGATAGCGACTTTTATCCAATAGTGTTGGCAACTATGATATCCCCGTTAAGCACAGGACAGATCATCTGGATGGGAAGGTGCTAAGGAATAACAGATGTCCACATGGGCTCTCGAGACCACCTGAACTTTGGGGATCCATGAGAAAGATTGCGTCTCTGAGGACAATATGATATGTTCGTCCAAGCAGCAGACCTAACTTTGTCTATCTCAGGTCATGAGCTCGAGGCCAAATCCAGTCTTAATTCATGGAAGAGAAGTCAAAACCACGACAGTGCTCTTATGATTCCGAAGGTATGAAACCAGGAAGATATCACTTTCAAATTGGAAAATCAGCCAGACATTAAAGTTGGAAAACACAACCAACTCACGAACTAGCAATGAATGTAGGAAAGAAAATCCAAAGGAAAAGCAGAAAGAGCCATGAACGAAGGAATTCTAAGAAACTTAGAGGATGATGCCAAAACATTTTATGGGGAAACCATATATGGATAAATGCATGCATTGCCAAAATTTAAAAACACCGAGAAATAAAGCCACCTAAAAGGATGACTGAAGGAACAAGATGAAGAAAAACCGAACTCCAAGGTAACAGAAAAATTGAAATCATACATGTGATTATCAAAATTAAGGATATACAAACAAACCAATCGGAAAAAAATCATGAGATCTCACACTTGAGTTTTGACAACACAAACAACCCGCAGAAACCATTACGGGATAAAACAGGGAGACAAGCACACAGCTGCAAGTATGAAACCACATGACAACTGCCAGCAAGGAACAAAGAATAACCGAAGAGGCACATCCACACATTTATGCTAGCAAATCCAAGAACTGAGAGAAAAGGATAAATTCGCAGACACATAGAAACTTCCTAGATTAGATCAGGAAACCTACAAAATCTCAGCCCTCTTGTAGAGACGGAAGCATTTGAGGCAGTAATACAACCCCTGCCAACACACAGTAGGCCAAGTCAAGTCATTTTCCTGGGCCATTCTTCTAGGTATTTAGTGAAGGCATTGTGATGTCCACTCATCAAATCCAGAGATGGAAGAAGCGGGTAAACTCTAATTCACAAGGATAAAGACCCAATTCAAAGAAGGACATTTTAGGAAACACACCCATGTCATTTCAATAAGGAAAGATAATAAACAATATAATTCTTTCTTGTTCTCCCTGAACTTCCTTTGGTTTTGAGAGGGCCACATTGTTTTCCTCTGAATTGATGTTGATGTTTGTTGCTGTTCTGTTGAAAATGCCTGCCTATCATCCATCATCCGTTTTTGACAGAGTATGCACGGATGCTTTAGTTGCATGGACGTACTGGTGCTCCTCCTAATAGATGACACAACTCCTGACCACCCATTAAGCAGTTCTCTTTTTTGTAACCCTCAGCTTGATTCTCAGAGTCCTGAGTCGCTCCTGATGGGTCTCCTTCTCTGACTTCTTACCCTTCAGTATTGCCTTCCTTTACTAAGGGCCAAGGTATTCCTCCCGAGGCACATATTCTGGGAAGCCATATGGTATTTCCCTTTGTCTGCTTGCCTTTTCCATTTCCCATTAGCAGGGCATGGGACATTCATGTCAAGGCAAGTCCAGGGATTCATCACATCGGTGGCAGAGGAATACTGTGTTGCTGAAAGGGACCCACACTTCCTGATCCACTAGTCCGTGCAAGGGCATGGCGGCTCACTCCAAAGGACTGCTCGATTGGGCCTTGCAAGCCGTCGTTATAGGCCTTCCCTTTCCTTCTGACTAAAGAGACTTGGTCAACACGTCAATACCCGTTACCACAACAAGTACAGTTAACTAATAATGACAACGGATTCGATTCAGGCCTCTTTTTGAGAATAAGCTCTGATGCAGAATGTCACTCTCCTCGAAGACTTTGCAAAGGTGTTTAAGGGAAAGCCAGGTAGACAGAGGCCTCATCCCTTAGCCGCATGTTTCAAAACACTAGGAGACGAGGCCACAGACCGAACCATATTGTGATGCTTTCACCTTACCTCGGAAAGGGACTTTCTGTACTGTAGTCATCACTGACCCATAGGCAATAGACACTGACAAGGTACGCTCTCCCCCACAGACCCCACGGAGAGCTGCTCATACCAGCGAGGCCACAACTTTTCTCGAGATATCTAGAAATTGTAGTGGCAAAGGACACGTTGCCGTCTCCGGGGATATGTTGGCCTACAGGAAGGTATACTGAATGCCATTTTCCTTCCTCTATGTCTCCAGAAAGGGGAAGTTGGACATTAACCCACAAGACATCCTGAGTTCTTGCCAGGTTCAGAGGGCTCTTGTTTGGTCCTTCCTGGGGCTTCCTACTTAAAGCCATAGCACACCAAGGTCATGGGAGAGGGACAGCTGCTTCAGTGAAGCCAGCATCTGTGATGTCACAAAGCTTTGAGGTCATAGCAACCACTCCTCATCAACCCAGGCCTGATCACTACACTTGACTGGAGTAGTCATGGGTGGGCCAAGAAGACCCCAAGCCATCCAAAAACGTTGGAGCCGCCTGGGTCTCTCACCAAGTCAGTTTGCGAAGCGAGTCGGTGTCACCTTCTCCATGGCTCAATTCGTAGTGTTTGGTCGTGAGTGTCAAAACGAGCCCTCTGAACCTCAGAGAAAGGCAAGGAACATTTACTCCATCTTAGCCACGACAGGCCAAGAAACTAACAGACCGCAAGCAAAGCCTCAAGGGAGGAAATCTGAGCCCTGCACAAGTGTAAGGCCCTCCCACCCAAACACGGAGCATCTGAACAGGAAAAGGGCCACCCAAGGGAAGCTCAATGTGAATCCCAAAACCGTGCCAAAGACATGTCTGGACTCCTCCACAGCAAGGACACGAGTACCTCGAGCGTCTCCAGAAACGGTGCCGAAAAGGCCTCCCAATCTTCCAAAAAGACCATGCATCCAAGGCAGACTCTCCACCCTAGAACCTTAGGTCCAGGGCGGACTCATGTTCTTGGAGTCCACAGGAGCCAACGGAGAGCATGTTGGAAGAGACCCATAGCCCAAGTGAAGCCATTTGAAAGACTTCTGGAACCGTTTCAGGAAGACAACATGTATGTCCAAAAGGACGCATTGAAGAGGATTTGAATGTGGAAGAACCTTGAGCACTCCCTCAGGGTGGAGCAGCTACCCTCTGTGGAACTGCATGCAGGTGTGGAAGTACAATCCAGTCTTCACCCTCTCATGACCATCCCCCAAATGGTAACATGCGATAAGAAAACAGTGCCTCTTGCAGAAAATTGGCATGTTCGAATGGAGCCCCGAGAGGATGAACAATGTGTTAACAAGGGGTCAGTACAGCGCGACCGACAGCGGATGCTGCAGGTTGGTGAGGACATCCTTTGCCAGGAAGGCAAAGAACAGAAGAATGAACAAGGGAGCTCCGAGCAAAGGTCGGGGATTTTAGGATGGTGGGAGGTTCTCTGTACCTGGCTGCCCTCCATCGGAACCTAGGTCCAAATTCAATAAAACATCCTTTGGCCCCAGTCAATTATTGTCCCTGTTTTTGTCTTTGTTATCTTATCCAACGTGCACATGCATGTATTGGACAGAGAGGCAGAGAGATCCCAATCAGGGTGTTGAGCTGGAGAGGGAGAAGCTTACTTGCCCCTGAGCAGAGAACCTGAGAACAGAGTCAATGCCAAGACCCTGGAAACATGAGTGGATCTGAAGGTCACCTCGGAACTGATGGAGACAACTCCTGGTTCTAGATAGAACCGCTGTTCTGTCATTGTTCAGAAATGCAGGGGATAAGGATTTTGGCTTGGGCTGGTGTTGCTTGAGTTCTCCTTCCTGCTTCGAGAGCTGGTATAGCTTTACCTTTTGAAGTCAGTGATTGGGCTATGGACAAACTATTCTCCGATGCCTATTTGGCTAAACTGAATACCTCCATGCCTAGAGTTCCCAGGTGGATAGGCACTATGTCTTTAGGTGCTCCGCTTCTGTGGAAGGTGTTGGGAGTCCTCTGTGCCACTTATTCTGGACCACTTTCTCTGCTCCCAGATGAGGGTCCTTTTCAGGCCTGAGTTCTCCAATCTAGGATCAGATCTCTAATCTTACTCTCACTCTTACTTCGCCTACAAGAGGCTCCTCTTTCAGTTCCTTGGAGATTCCCTAAGCTCACTAACATGTTCCATCATTCTGCCTTTGCTCTTAGAATTTGCCTCCTTATTTTCTAGGCTTGTTCTTCCCGGTCCCTAATTGGATCCTCCACTTCTGCGGTGTTCCTTGACTTTGCATCCAGTCTCCTGACAATCTTCTCTTCAGGAGTTCTTTAGGTGATTTTATCTTTATCAGTTTTATCTCTGTGGTTCGAGACTCTCTGATTCTCCTAGGTTTTCCAATGTACTGCGAGTATGCAGGCTGCTGCTTTCAATCCCGTATCGGGCATGTTCTATGTAGTGGCTTTACTCTGATTGCCTAGCCGTGATCGTTCCTCCTTCCTTAACCTGGGCATCAATTGATTCTTCCATCTTTGCGTTGGCTCTAGGTTGGATACCTCTCTGTATTCGTTAAACTCATTCTGTTTTCTAACCTGAGGGTAATTTCTATAGGAGGAAAGGATCCTGAGTGACCCAGGGCTGGCCCTTCAGATTTGTTGAGTGCGTGCATGTGTGTGTGTTTTTGAGTGTGTATGTGGCATGCATGTCATCTGCTGTTGGTGTTGTGCCTGACCCTGTCCTGGAGGCAAGTCATTTGTAGTAGCTCTCCTTTTGGGCCGTTTGAATTTTTAGGGTCCGGGCTGAATATGGTGATGTACACCTTGGTGGGCTCTGGTGTGCCTGTGAAAGGAAAAACTCCGCCACCTCAACAGAACGCAGGCCTGCAGAATTCTGTGTTCAGAAGAGAACGTGTGGTCAATGCTTTCTTCTCGTCACATATGGGAGAGTCTGTAACCCTCGGACTTAGCTCTTCAACTGAGGAAAGCAGTCCTCCAAGTGTTCCACTGTTGGGATTTCATGTTGGCTGGCTAGTCAGCCTATGTCCTCACCTACGTGTCTGGCCAGTAGCTCGGTCTTGATGCTGCTGTTGCGAGAGTCCCAAATTTATGATGTCCACATTGAGTCATCTCCACGAACACTGCCTTTCACGGAATCACTCCCACAACTCACCATCTTCCCACTGCGTCTCTTGGTATTGTGTCTCTCTGATCATTGTCTCCAGGCTTGTGCTCCTGGTCGCTTGTTGGTGTCATATGCAGGAAAAAGATGGTGTTCTTTCAAGTCAATGTCTGCCAAGCCTGCTGACATGAAACCTTCAGCCCTCAACACTTGTGTTGTCAAGTAGTCGTGCCCTTCAGTCCCTCGGCGTGTCACAGTCAATGGCACTGGGAAACAGGTTCCGTGTGGGTTCCCGGTGTGCCCTGCTCTTCTGTGCCTTGGTCCTCTTCATGGGCTCCAGCCCTCTGATCCACAAACCAACCAAATCTCCCCTGAGCCATGTCTCCAACCTTCTCCCATCATCTCTGCAACTTCCGTTCTCTTTCACTCTAGAGTTTACCTTGTAGGTAAATGGTCAATTTCCACCCCACTGCAGTTGTTGTGTTCATCTTCCTGTTGCCTTCATGCCTGAAGAAGTATGAGGTTATTAGTCACTACTACCATCTCACTGTCTTCCATGTCTCCACTATTTGTACTGAGACATAAGCAAGAAGGAATTCTACCACTTGTCTCTTATGGCAGTCTTGCAGAGAGCATTGGGCTTTGTCACCTATATCATGCTCGGAATGACAACAAACAGACGATTTCACTAACTCATGACAGTCAAGAAACATACGAAAGAGTATTGGGACAAACAGTATGACTCTAATGAGGAATTCAAATGGTGGTGTTTCTTGGAAGGCAGTTTTGTGAAAACATGAGTTTCTTGAAGAGGACAAGAGATGACATTCCTTGCAGGAGATTCCTGAAAGCGATGGAATGAGAGTTTTCAAGGCATGTCAAATAGAATTGCTAACCATAAGAGACCGAATTCCATTCTCTCGTATTTTAATAATAATTGTGATGTGAAACACACACACACCACACAACATTAACACATGCATATGCACACGCACATGAACACACACAAAGATTAGACATGCAAAAAAAGGGGAGAAATCGAGGAAACATATAAACGAAGCAACCCCCCAAAAATACCATATAGGTGAAAGGCAAATAGAATCCAAGTGAAAAGCCAATCGAAATGAGAAAGTGAACTATTACCTATCAATAATACTTTCAGTACTCAGGACTAAAGTCTCCCGTCAATACAAACCGTTGGTAGGAGTGGTTGAAATTCCAAAACAAAACAATACAAAACAAAGTTAGAAAACATTTATAAAAAAAAGGCAAATATTAAACAAGCTAATCCTTCTGATGCCCATTGGAGATTTCCTTCGACTATAAAGAAACTCATAGCTTGCAAGTGAAGAAATCGCGAAGACGTAGGTTATGCTATTTCCAAGGAGAAGAGATCCAAAGTGTTTGTGCCTAAGTCAGTGAGAGTGATTTTATGCCTTCGAGAGACAAAAGCTAAGCGGAAGGTGTTTTGTTTGATGGAGCATCAAAACAAAAGAAACCTGGAAGAATTGCCAACACATACACCGTAAACAACGCTGTATCTAAACGTTGGAAGCCTATGAACACACAGGAACAGAGATGGCGACTTTTATCCAATAGTGTTGGCAACTATGATATCCCCGTTAAGCACAGGACAGATCATCTGGATGGGAAGGTGCTAAGGAATAACAGATGTCCACATGGGCTCTCGAGACCACCTGAACTTTGGGGATCCATGAGAAAGATTGCGTCTCTGAGGACAATATGATATGTTCGTCCAAGCAGCAGACCTAACTTTGTCTATCTCAGGTCATGAGCTCGAGGCCAAATCCAGTCTTAATTCATGGAAGAGAAGTCAAAACCACGACAGTGCTCTTATGATCACGAAGGTATGAAACCAGGAAGATATCACTTTCAAATTGGAAAATCAGCCAGACATTAAAGTTGGAAAACACAACCAACTCACGAACTAGCAATGAATGTAGGAAAGAAAATCCAAAGGAAAAGCAGAAAGAGCCATGAACGAAGGAATTCTAAGAAACTTAGAGGATGATGCCAAAACATTTTATGGGGAAACCATATATGGATAAATGCATGCATTGCCAAAATTTAAAAACACCGAGAAATAAAGCCACCTAAAAGGATGACTGAAGGAACAAGATGAAGAAAAACCGAACTCCAAGGTAACAGAAAAATTGAAATCATACATGTGATTATCAAAATTAAGGATATACAAACAAACCAATCGGAAAAAAATCATGAGATCTCACACTTGAGTTTTGACAACACAAACAACCCGCAGAAACCATTACGGGATAAAACAGGGAGACAAGCACACAGCTGCAAGTATGAAACCACATGACAACTGCCAGCAAGGAACAAAGAATAACCGAAGAGGCACATCCACACATTCATGCAAGCAAATCCAAGAACTGAGAGAAAAGGATAAATTCGCAGACACATAGAAACTTCCTAGATTAGATCAGGAAACCTACAAAATCTCAGCCCTCTTGTAGAGACGGAAGCATTTGAGGCAGTAATACAACCCCTGCCAACACACAGTAGGCCAAGTCAAGTCATTTTCCTGGGCCATTCTTCTAGGTATTTAGTGAAGGCATTGTGATGTCCACTCATCAAATCCAGAGATGGAAGAAGCGGGTAAACTCTAATTCACAAGGATAAAGACCCAATTCAAAGAAGGACATTTTAGGAAACACACCCATGTCATTTCAATAAGGAAAGATAATAAACAATATAATTCTTTCTTGTTCTCCCTGAACTTCCTTTGGTTTTGAGAGGGCCACATTGTTTTCCTCTGAATTGATGTTGATGTTTGTTGCTGTTCTGTTGAAAATGCCTGCCTATCATCCATCATCCGTTTTTGACAGAGTATGCACGGATGCTTTAGTTGCATGGACGTACTGGTGCTCCTCCTAATAGATGACACAACTCCTGACCACCCATTAAGCAGTTCTCTTTTTTGTAACCCTCAGCTTGATTCTCAGAGTCCTGAGTCGCTCCTGATGGGTCTCCTTCTCTGACTTCTTACCCTTCAGTATTGCCTTCCTTTACTAAGGGCCAAGGTATTCCTCCCAAGGCACATATTCTGGGAAGCCATATGGTATTTCCCTTTGTCTGCTTGCCTTTTCCATTTCCCATTAGCAGGGCATGGGACATTCATGTCAAGGCAAGTCCAGGGATTCATCACATCGGTGGCAGAGGAATACTGTGTTGCTGAAAGGGACCCACACTTCCTGATCCACTAGTCCGTGCAAGGGCATGGTGGCTCACTCCAAAGGACTGCTCGATTGGGCCTTGCAAGCCGTCGTTATAGGCCTTCCCTTTCCTTCTGACTAAAGAGACTTGGTCAACACGTCAATACCCGTTACCACAACAAGTACAGTTAACTAATAATGACAACGGATTCGATTCAGGCCTCTTTTTGAGAATAAGCTCTGATGCAGAATGTCACTCTCCTCGAAGACTTTGCAAAGGTGTTTAAGGGAAAGCCAGGTAGACAGAGGCCTCATCCCTTAGCCGCATGTTTCAAAACACTAGGAGACGAGGCCACAGACCGAACCATATTGTGATGCTTTCACCTTACCTCGGAAAGGGACTTTCTGTACTGTAGTCATCACTGACCCTTAGGCAATAGACACTGACAAGGTACGCTCTCCCCCACAGACCCCACGGAGAGCTGCTCATACCAGCGAGGCCACAACTTTTCTCGAGATATCTAGAAATTGTAGTGGCAAAGGACACGTTGCCGTCTCCGGGGATATGTTGGCCTACAGGAAGGTATACTGAATGCCATTTTCCTTCCTCTATGTCTCCAGAAAGGGGAAGTTGGACATTAACCCACAAGACATCCTGAGTTCTTGCCAGGTTCAGAGGGCTCTTGTTTGGTCCTTCCTGGGGCTTCCTACTTAAAGCCATAGCACACCAAGGTCATGGGAGAGGGACAGCTGCTTCAGTGAAGCCAGCATCTGTGATGTCACAAAGCTTTGAGGTCATAGCAACCACTCCTCATCAACCCAGGCCTGATCAGTACACTTGACTGGAGTAGTCATGGGTGGGCCAAGAAGACCCCAAGCCATCCAAAAACGTTGGAGCCGCCTGGGTCTCTCACCAAGTCAGTTTGCGAAGCGAGTCGGTGTCACCTTCTCCATGGCTCAATTCGTAGTGTTTGGTCGTGAGTGTCAAAACGAGCCCTCTGAACCTCAGAGAAAGGCAAGGAACATTTACTCCATCTTAGCCACGACAGGCCAAGAAACTAACAGACCGCAAGCAAAGCCTCAAGGGAGGAAATCTGAGCCCTGCACAAGTGTAAGGCCCTCCCACCCAAACACGGAGCATCTGAACAGGAAAAGGGCCACCCAAGGGAAGCTCAATGTGAATCCCAAAACCGTGCCAAAGACATGTCTGGACTCCTCCACAGCAAGGACACGAGTACCTCGAGCGTCTCCAGAAACGGTGCCGAAAAGGCCTCCCAATCTTCCAAAAAGACCATGCATCCAAGGCAGACTCTCCACCCTAGAACCTTAGGTCCAGGGCGGACTCATGTTCTTGGAGTCCACAGGAGCCAACGGAGAGCATGTTGGAAGAGACCCATAGCCCAAGTGAAGCCATTTGAAAGACTTCTGGAACCGTTTCAGGAAGACAACATGTATGTCCAAAAGGACGCATTGAAGAGGATTTGAATGTGGAAGAACCTTGAGCACTCCCTCAGGGTGGAGCAGCTACCCTCTGTGGAACTGCATGCAGGTGTGGAAGTACAATCCAGTCTTCACCCTCTCATGACCATCCCCCAAATGGTAACATGCGATAAGAAAACAGTGCCTCTTGCAGAAAATTGGCATGTTCGAATGGAGCCCCGAGAGGATGAACAATGTGTTAACAAGGGGTCAGTACAGCGCGACCGACAGCGGATGCTGCAGGTTGGTGAGGACATCCTTTGCCAGGAAGGCAAAGAACAGAAGAATGAACAAGGGAGCTCCGAGCAAAGGTCGGGGATTTTAGGATGGTGGGAGGTTCTCTGTACCTGGCTGCCCTCCATCGGAACCTAGGTCCAAATTCAATAAAACATCCTTTGGCCCCAGTCAATTATTGTCACTGTTTTTGTCTTTGTTATCTTATCCAACGTGCACATGCATGTATTGGACAGAGAGGCAGAGAGATCCCAATCAGGGTGTTGAGCTGGAGAGGGAGAAGCTTACTTGCCCCTGAGCAGAGAACCTGAGAACAGAGTCAATGCCAAGACCCTGGAAACATGAGTGGATCTGAAGGTCACCTCGGAACTGATGGAGACAACTCCTGGTTCTAGATAGAACCGCTGTTCTGTCATTGTTCAGAAATGCAGGGGATAAGGATTTTGGCTTGGGCTGGTGTTGCTTGAGTTCTCCTTCCTGCTTCGAGAGCTGGTATAGCTTTACCTTTTGAAGTCAGTGATTGGGCTATGGACAAACTATTCTCCGATGCCTATTTGGCTAAACTGAATACCTCCATGCCTAGAGTTCCCAGGTGGATAGGCACTATGTCTTTAGGTGCTCCGCTTCTGTGGAAGGTGTTGGGAGTCCTCTGTGCCACTTATTCTGGACCACTTTCTCTGCTCCCAGATGAGGGTCCTTTTCAGGCCTGAGTTCTCCAATCTAGGATCAGATCTCTAATCTTACTCTCACTCTTACTTCGCCTACAAGAGGCTCCTCTTTCAGTTCCTTGGAGATTCCCTAAGCTCACTAACATGTTCCATCATTCTGCCTTTGCTCTTAGAATTTGCCTCCTTATTTTCTAGGCTTGTTCTTCCCGGTCCCTAATTGGATCCTCCACTTCTGCGGTGTTCCTTGACTTTGCATCCAGTCTCCTGACAATCTTCTCTTCAGGAGTTCTTTAGGTGATTTTATCTTTATCAGTTTTATCTCTGTGGTTCGAGACTCTCTGATTCTCCTAGGTTTTCCAATGTACTGCGAGTATGCAGGCTGCTGCTTTCAATCCCGTATCGGGCATGTTCTATGTAGTGGCTTTATTCTGATTGCCTAGCCGTGATCGTTCCTCCTTCCTTAACCTGGGCATCAATTGATTCTTCCATCTTTGCGTTGGATCTAGGTTGGATACCTCTCTGTATTCGTTAAACTCATTCTGTTTTCTAACCTGAGGGTAATTTCTATAGGAGGAAAGGATCCTGAGTGACCCAGGGCTGGCCCTTCAGATTTGTTGAGTGCGTGCATGTGTGTGTGTTTTTGAGTGTGTATGTGGCATGCATGTCATCTGCTGTTGGTGTTGTGCCTGACCCTGTCCTGGAGGCAAGTCATTTGTAGTAGCTCTCCTTTTGGGCCGTTTGAATTTTTAGGGTCCGGGCTGAATATGGTGATGTACACCTTGGTGGGCTCTGGTGTGCCTGTGAAAGGAAAAACTCCGCCACCTCAACAGAACGCAGGCCTGCAGAATTCTGTGTTCAGAAGAGAACGTGTGGTCAATGCTTTCTTCTCGTCACATATGGGAGAGTCTGTAACCCTCGGACTTAGCTCTTCAACTGAGGAAAGCAGTCCTCCAAGTGTTCCACTGTTGGGATTTCATGTTGGCTCGCTAGTGAGCCTATGTCCTCACCTACGTGTCTGGCCAGTAGCTCGGTCTTGATGCTGCTGTTGCGAGAGCCCCAAATTTATGATGTCCACATTGAGTCATCTCCACGAACACTGCCTTTCACGGAATCACTCCCACAACTCACCATCTTCCCACTGCGTCTCTTGGTATTGTGTCTCTCTGATCATTGTCTCCAGGCTTGTGCTCCTGGTCGCTTGTTGGTGTCATATGCAGGAAAAAGATGGTGTTCTTTCAAGTCAATGTCTGCCAAGCCTGCTGACATGAAACCTTCAGCCCTCAACACTTGTGTTGTCAAGTAGTCGTGCCCTTCAGTCCCTCGGCGTGTCACAGTCAATGGCACTGGGAAACAGGTTCCGTGTGGGTTCCCGGTGTGCCCTGCTCTTCTGTGCCTTGGTCCTCTTCATGGGCTCCAGCCCTCTGATCCACAAACCAACCAAATCTCCCCTGAGCCATGTCTCCAACCTTCTCCCATCATCTCTGCAACTTCCGTTCTCTTTCACTCTAGAGTTTACCTTGTAGGTAAATGGTCAATTTCCACCCCACTGCAGTTGTTGTGTTCATCTTCCTGTTGCCTTCATGCCTGAAGAAGTATGAGGTTATTAGTCACTACTACCATCTCACTGTCTTCCATGTCTCCACTATTTGTACTGAGACATAAGCAAGAAGGAATTCTACCACTTGTCTCTTATGGCAGTCTTGCAGAGAGCATTGGGCTTTGTCACCTCTATCATGCTCGGAATGACAACAAACAGACGATTTCACTAACTCATGACAGTCAAGAAACATACGAAAGAGTATTGGGACAAACAGTATGACTCTAATGAGGAATTCAAATGGTGGTGTTTCTTGGAAGGCAGTTTTGTGAAAACATGAGTTTCTTGAAGAGGACAAGAGATGACATTCCTTGCAGGAGATTCCTGAAAGCGATGGAATGAGAGTTTTCAAGGCATGTCAAATAGAATTGCTACCCATAAGAGACCGAATTCCATTCTCTCGTATTTTAATAATAATTGTGATGTGAAACACACACACACCACACAACATTAACACATGCATATGCACACACACATGAACACACACAAAGATTAGACATGCAAAAAAAGGGGAGAAATCGAGGAAACATATAAACGAAGCAACCCCCCAAAAATACCATATAGGTGAAAGGCAAATAGAATCCAAGTGAAAAGCCAATCGAAATGAGAAAGTGAACTATTACCTATCAATAATACTTTCAGTACTCAGGACTAAAGTCTCCCGTCAATACAAACCGTTGGTAGGAGTGGTTGAAATTCCAAAACAAAACAATACAAAACAAAGTTAGAAAACATTTATAAAAAAAAGGCAAATATTAAACAAGCTAATCCTTCTGATGCCCATTGGAGATTTCCTTCGACTATAAAGAAACTCATAGCTTGCAAGTGAAGAAATCGCGAAGACGTAGGTTATGCTATTTCCAAGGAGAAGAGATCCAAAGTGTTTGTGCCTAAGTCAGTGAGAGTGATTTTATGCCTTCGAGAGACAAAAGCTAAGCGGAAGGTGTTTTGTTTGATGGAGCATCAAAACAAAAGAAACCTGGAAGAATTGCCAACACATACACCGTAAACAACGCTGTATCTAAACGTTGGAAGCCTATGAACACACAGGAACAGAGATGGCGACTTTTATCCAATAGTGTTGGCAACTATGATATCCCCGTTAAGCACAGGACAGATCATCTGGATGGGAAGGTGCTAAGGAATAACAGATGTCCACATGGGCTCTCGAGACCACCTGAACTTTGGGGATCCATGAGAAAGATTGCGTCTCTGAGGACAATATGATATGTTCGTCCAAGCAGCAGACCTAACTTTGTCTATCTCAGGTCATGAGCTCGAGGCCAAATCCAGTCTTAATTCATGGAAGAGAAGTCAAAACCACGACAGTGCTCTTATGATCACGAAGGTATGAAACCAGGAAGATATCACTTTCAAATTGGAAAATCAGCCAGACATTAAAGTTGGAAAACACAACCAACTCACGAACTAGCAATGAATGTAGGAAAGAAAATCCAAAGGAAAAGCAGAAAGAGCCATGAACGAAGGAATTCTAAGAAACTTAGAGGATGATGCCAAAACATTTTATGGGGAAACCATATATGGATAAAAGCATGCATTGCCAAAATTTAAAAACACCGAGAAATAAAGCCACCTAAAAGGATGACTGAAGGAACAAGATGAAGAAAAACCGAACTCCAAGGTAACAGAAAAATTGAAATCATACATGTGATTATCAAAATTAAGGATATACAAACAAACCAATCGGAAAAAAATCATGAGATCTCACACTTGAGTTTTGACAACACAAACAACCCGCAGAAACCATTACGGGATAAAACAGGGAGACAAGCACACAGCTGCAAGTATGAAACCACATGACAACTGCTAGCAAGAAACAAAGAATAACCGAAAAGGCACATCCACACATTCATGCAAGCAAATCCAAGAACTGAGAGAAAAGGATAAATTCGCAGACACATAGAAACTTCCTAGATTAGATCAGGAAACCTACAAAATCTCAGCCCTCTTGTAGAGACGGAAGCATTTGAGGCAGTAATACAACCCCTGCCAACACACAGTAGGCCAAGTCAAGTCATTTTCCTGGGCCATTCTTCTAGGTATTTAGTGAAGGCATTGTGATGTCCACTCATCAAATCCAGAGATGGAAGAAGCAGGTAAACTCTAATTCACAAGGATAAAGACCCAATTCAAAGAAGGACATTTTAGGAAACACACCCATGTCATTTCAATAAGGAAAGATAATAAACAATATAATTCTTTCTTGTTCTCCCTGAACTTCCTTTGGTTTTGAGAGGGCCACATTGTTTTCCTCTGAATTGATGTTGATGTTTGTTGCTGTTCTGTTGAAAATGCCTGCCTATCATCCATCATCCGTTTTTGACAGAGTATGCACGGATGCTTTAGTTGCATGGACGTACTGGTGCTCCTCCTAATAGATGACACAACTCCTGACCACCCATTAAGCAGTTCTCTTTTTTGTAACCCTCAGCTTGATTCTCAGAGTCCTGAGTCGCTCCTGATGGGTCTCCTTCTCTGACTTCTTACCCTTCAGTATTGCCTTCCTTTACTAAGGGCCAAGGTATTCCTCCCGAGGCACATATTCTGGGAAGCCATATGGTATTTCCCTTTGTCTGCTTGCCTTTTCCATTTCCCATTAGCAGGGCATGGGACATTCATGTCAAGGCAAGTCCAGGGATTCATCACATCGGTGGCAGAGGAATACTGTGTTGCTGAAAGGGACCCACACTTCCTGATCCACTAGTCCGTGCAAGGGCATGGCGGCTCACTCCAAAGGACTGCTCGATTGGGCCTTGCAAGCCGTCGTTATAGGCCTTCCCTTTCCTTCTGACTAAAGAGACTTGGTCAACATGTCAATACCCGTTACCACAACAAGTACAGTTAACTAATAATGACAACGGATTCGATTCAGGCCTCTTTTTGAGAATAAGCTCTGATGCAGAATGTCACTCTCCTCGAAGACTTTGCAAAGGTGTTTAAGGGAAAGCCAGGTAGACAGAGGCCTCATCCCTTAGCCGCATGTTTCAAAACACTAGGAGACGAGGCCACAGACCGAACCATATTGTGATGCTTTCACCTTACCTCGGAAAGGGACTTTCTGTACTGTAGTCATCACTGACCCATAGGCAATAGACACTGACAAGGTACGCTCTCCCCCACAGACCCCACGGAGAGCTGCTCATACCAGCGAGGCCACAACTTTTCTCGAGATATCTAGAAATTGTAGTGGCAAAGGACACGTTGCCGTCTCCGGGGATATGTTGGCCTACAGGAAGGTATACTGAATGCCATTTTCCTTCCTCTATGTCTCCAGAAAGGGGAAGTTGGACATTAACCCACAAGACATCCTGAGTTCTTGCCAGGTTCAGAGGGCTCTTGTTTGGTCCTTCCTGGGGCTTCCTACTTAAAGCCATAGCACACCAAGGTCATGGGAGAGGGACAGCTGCTTCAGTGAAGCCAGCATCTGTGATGTCACAAAGCTTTGAGGTCATAGCAACCACTCCTCATCAACCCAGGCCTGATCACTACACTTGACTGGAGTAGTCATGGGTGGGCCAAGAAGACCCCAAGCCATCCAAAAACGTTGGAGCCGCCTGGGTCTCTCACCAAGTCAGTTTGCGAAGCGAGTCGGTGTCACCTTCTCCATGGCTCAATTCGTAGTGTTTGGTCGTGAGTGTCAAAACGAGCCCTCTGAACCTCAGAGAAAGGCAAGGAACATTTACTCCATCTTAGCCACGACAGGCCAAGAAACTAACAGACCGCAAGCAAAGCCTCAAGGGAGGAAATCTGAGCCCTGCACAAGTGTAAGGCCCTCCCACCCAAACACGGAGCATCTGAACAGGAAAAGGGCCACCCAAGGGAAGCTCAATGTGAATCCCAAAACCGTGCCAAAGACATGTCTGGACTCCTCCACAGCAAGGACACGAGTACCTCGAGCGTCTCCAGAAACGGTGCCGAAAAGGCCTCCCAATCTTCCAAAAAGACCATGCATCCAAGGCAGACTCTCCACCCTAGAACCTTAGGTCCAGGGCGGACTCATGTTCTTGGAGTCCACAGGAGCCAACGGAGAGCATGTTGGAAGAGACCCATAGCCCAAGTGAAGCCATTTGAAAGACTTCTGGAACCGTTTCAGGAAGACAACATGTATGTCCAAAAGGACGCATTGAAGAGGATTTGAATGTGGAAGAGCCTTGAGCACTCCCTCAGGGTGGAGCAGCTACCCTCTGTGGAACTGCATGCAGGTGTGGAAGTACAATCCAGTCTTCACCCTCTCATGACCATCCCCCAAATGGTAACATGCGATAAGAAAACAGTGCCTCTTGCAGAAAATTGGCATGTTCGAATGGAGCCCCGAGAGGATGAACAATGTGTTAACAAGGGGTCAGTACAGCGCGACCGACAGCGGATGCTGCAGGTTGGTGAGGACATCCTTTGCCAGGAAGGCAAAGAACAGAAGAATGAACAAGGGAGCTCCGAGCAAAGGTCGGGGATTTTAGGATGGTGGGAGGTTCTCTGTACCTGGCTGCCCTCCATCGGAACCTAGGTCCAAATTCAATAAAACATCCTTTGTCCCCAGTCAATTATTGTCACTGTTTTTGTCTTTGTTATCTTATCCAACGTGCACATGCATGTATTGGACAGAGAGGCAGAGAGATCCCAATCAGGGTGTTGAGCTGGAGAGGGAGAAGCTTACTTGCCCCTGAGCAGAGAACCTGAGAACAGAGTCAATGCCAAGACCCTGGAAACATGAGTGGATCTGAAGGTCACCTCGGAACTGATGGAGACAACTCCTGGTTCTAGATAGAACCGCTGTTCTGTCATTGTTCAGAAATGCAGGGGATAAGGATTTTGGCTTGGGCTGGTGTTGCTTGAGTTCTCCTTCCTGCTTCGAGAGCTGGTATAGCTTTACCTTTTGAAGTCAGTGATTGGGCTATGGACAAACTATTCTCCGATGCCTATTTGGCTAAACTGAATACCTCCATGCCTAGAGTTCCCAGGTGGATAGGCACTATGTCTTTAGGTGCTCCGCTTCTGTGGAAGGTGTTGGGAGTCCTCTGTGCCACTTATTCTGGACCACTTTCTCTGCTCCCAGATGAGGGTCCTTTTCAGGCCTGAGTTCTCCAATCTAGGATCAGATCTCTAATCTTACTCTCACTCTTACTTCGCCTACAAGAGGCTCCTCTTTCAGTTCCTTGGAGATTCCCTAAGCTCACTAACATGTTCCATCATTCTGCCTTTGCTCTTAGAATTTGCCTCCTTATTTTCTAGGCTTGTTCTTCCCCGTCCCTAATTGGATCCTCCACTTCTGCGGTGTTCCTTGACTTTGCATCCAGTCTCCTGACAATCTTCTCTTCAGGAGTTCTTTAGGTGATTTTATCTTTATCAGTTTTATCTCTGTGGTTCGAGACTCTCTGATTCTCCTAGGTTTTCCAATGTACTGCGAGTATGCAGGCTGCTGCTTTCAATCCCGTATCGGGCATGTTCTATGTAGTGGCTTTACTCTGATTGCCTAGCCGTGATCGTTCCTCCTTCCTTAACCTGGGCATCAATTGATTCTTCCATCTTTGCGTTGGATCTAGGTTGGATACCTCTCTGTATTCGTTAAACTCATTCTGTTTTCTAACCTGAGGGTAATTTCTATAGGAGGAAAGGATCCTGAGTGACCCAGGGCTGGCCCTTCAGATTTGTTGAGTGCATGCATGTGTGTGTGTTTTTGAGTGTGTATGTGGCATGCATGTCATCTGCTGTTGGTGTTGTGCCTGACCCTGTCCTGGAGGCAAGTCATTTGTAGTAGCTCTCCTTTTGGGCCGTTTGAATTTTTAGGGTCCGGGCTGAATATGGTGATGTACACCTTGGTGGGCTCTGGTGTGCCTGTGAAAGGAAAAACTCCGCCAACTCAACAGAACGCAGGCCTGCAGAATTCTGTGTTCAGAAGAGAACGTGTGGTCAATGCTTTCTTCTCATCACATATGGGAGAGTCTGTAACCCTCGGACTTAGCTCTTCAACTGAGGAAAGCAGTCCTCCAAGTGTTCCACTGTTGGGATTTCATGTTGGCTGGCTAGTGAGCCTATGTCCTCACCTACGTGTCTGGCCAGTAGCTCGGTCTTGATGCTGCTGTTGCGAGAGCCCCAAATTTATGATGTCCACATTGAGTCATCTCCACGAACACTGCCTTTCACGGAATCACTCCCACAACTCACCATCTTCCCACTGCGTCTCTTGGTATTGTGTCTCTCTGATCATTGTCTCCAGGCTTGTGCTCCTGGTCGCTTGTTGGTGTCATATGCAGGAAAAAGATGGTGTTCTTTCAAGTCAATGTCTGCCAAGCCTGCTGACATGAAACCTTCATCCCTCAACACTTGTGTTGTCAAGTAGTCGTGCCCTTCAGTCCCTCGGCGTGTCACAGTCAATGGCACTGGGAAACAGGTTCCGTGTGGGTTCCCGGTGTGCCCTGCTCTTCTGTGCCTTGGTCCTCTTCATGGGCTCCAGCCCTCTGATCCACAAACCAACCAAATCTCCCCTGAGCCATGTCTCCAACCTTCTCCCATCATCTCTGCAACTTCCGTTCTCTTTCACTCTAGAGTTTACCTTGTAGGTAAATGGTCAATTTCCACCCCACTGCAGTTGTTGTGTTCATCTTCCTGTTGCCTTCATGCCTGAAGAAGTATGAGGTTATTAGTCACTACTACCATCTCACTGTCTTCCATGTCTCCACTATTTGTACTGAGACATAAGCAAGAAGGAATTCTACCACTTGTCTCTTATGGCAGTCTTGCAGAGAGCATTGGGCTTTGTCACCTCTATCATGCTCGGAATGACAACAAACAGACGATTTCACTAACTCATGACAGTCAAGAAACATACGAAAGAGTATTGGGACAAACAGTATGACTCTAATGAGGAATTCAAATGGTGGTGTTTCTTGGAAGGCAGTTTTGTGAAAACATGAGTTTCTTGAAGAGGACAAGAGATGACATTCCTTGCAGGAGATTCCTGAAAGCGATGGAATGAGAGTTTTCAAGGCATGTCAAATAGAATCGCTACCCATAAGAGACCGAATTCCATTCTCTCGTATTTTAATAATAATTGTGATGTGAAACACACACACACCACACAACATTAACACATGCATATGCACACGCACATGAACACACACAAAGATTAGACATGCAAAAAAAGGGGAGAAATCGAGGAAACATATAAACGAAGCAACCCCCCAAAAATACCATATAGGTGAAAGGCAAATAGAATCCAAGTGAAAAGCCAATCGAAATGAGAAAGTGAACTATTACCTATCAATAATACTTTCAGTACTCAGGACTAAAGTCTCCCGTCAATACAAACCGTTGGTAGGAGTGGTTGAAATTCCAAAACAAAACAATACAAAACAAAGTTAGAAAACATTTATAAAAAAAAGGCAAATATTAAACAAGCTAATCCTTCTGATGCCCATTGGAGATTTCCTTCGACTATAAAGAAACTCATAGCTTGCAAGTGAAGAAATCGCGAAGACGTAGGTTATGCTATTTCCAAGGAGAAGAGATCCAAAGTGTTTGTGCCTAAGTCAGTGAGAGTGATTTTATGCCTTCGAGAGACAAAAGCTAAGCGGAAGGTGTTTTGTTTGATGGAGCATCAAAACAAAAGAAACCTGGAAGAATTGCCAACACATACACCGTAAACAACGCTGTATCTAAACGTTGGAAGCCTATGAACACACAGGAACAGAGATGGCGACTTTTATCCAATAGTGTTGGCAACTATGATATCCCCGTTAAGCACAGGACAGATCATCTGGATGGGAAGGTGCTAAGGAATAACAGATGTCCACATGGGCTCTCGAGACCACCTGAACTTTGGGGATCCATGAGAAAGATTGCGTCTCTGAGGACAATATGATATGTTCGTCCAAGCAGCAGACCTAACTTTGTCTATCTCAGGTCATGAGCTCGAGGCCAAATCCAGTCTTAATTCATGGAAGAGAAGTCAAAACCACGACAGTGCTCTTATGATCACGAAGGTATGAAACCAGGAAGATATCACTTTCAAATTGGAAAATCAGCCAGACATTAAAGTTGGAAAACACAACCAACTCACGAACTAGCAATGAATGTAGGAAAGAAAATCCAAAGGAAAAGCAGAAAGAGCCATGAACGAAGGAATTCTAAGAAACTTAGAGGATGATGCCAAAACATTTTATGGGGAAACCATATATGGATAAATGCATGCATTGCCAAAATTTAAAAACACCGAGAAATAAAGCCACCTAAAAGGATGACTGAAGGAACAAGATGAAGAAAAACCGAACTCCAAGGTAACAGAAAAATTGAAATCATACATGTGATTATCAAAATTAAGGATATACAAACAAACCAATCGGAAAAAAATCATGAGATCTCACACTTGAGTTTTGACAACACAAACAACCCGCAGAAACCATTACGGGATAAAACAGGGAGACAAGCACACAGCTGCAAGTATGAAACCACATGACAACTGCTAGCAAGAAACAAAGAATAACCGAAAAGGCACATCCACACATTCATGCAAGCAAATCCAAGAACTGAGAGAAAAGGATAAATTCGCAGACACATAGAAACTTCCTAGATTAGATCAGGAAACCTACAAAATCTCAGCCCTCTTGTAGAGACGGAAGCATTTGAGGCAGTAATACAACCCCTGCCAACACACAGTAGGCCAAGTCAAGTCATTTTCCTGGGCCATTCTTCTAGGTATTTAGTGAAGGCATTGTGATGTCCACTCATCAAATCCAGAGATGGAAGAAGCAGGTAAACTCTAATTCACAAGGATAAAGACCCAATTCAAAGAAGGACATTTTAGGAAACACACCCATGTCATTTCAATAAGGAAAGATAATAAGCAATATAATTCTTTCTTGTTCTCCCTGAACTTCCTTTGGTTTTGAGAGGGCCACATTGTTTTCCTCTGAATTGATGTTGATGTTTGTTGCTGTTCTGTTGAAAATGCCTGCCTATCATCCATCATCCGTTTTTGACAGAGTATGCACGGATGCTTTAGTTGCATGGACGTACTGGTGCTCCTCCTAATAGATGACACAACTCCTGACCACCCATTAAGCAGTTCTCTTTTTTGTAACCCTCAGCTTGATTCTCAGAGTCCTGAGTCGCTCCTGATGGGTCTCCTTCTCTGACTTCTTACCCTTCAGTATTGCCTTCCTTTACTAAGGGCCAAGGTATTCCTCCCGAGGCACATATTCTGGGAAGCCATATGGTATTTCCCTTTGTCTGCTTGCCTTTTCCATTTCCCATTAGCAGGGCATGGGACATTCATGTCAAGGCAAGTCCAGGGATTCATCACATCGGTGGCAGAGGAATACTGTGTTGCTGAAAGGGACCCACACTTCCTGATCCACTAGTCCGTGCAAGGGCATGGCGGCTCACTCCAAAGGACTGCTCGATTGGGCCTTGCAAGCCGTCGTTATAGGCCTTCCCTTTCCTTCTGACTAAAGAGACTTGGTCAACATGTCAATACCCGTTACCACAACAAGTACAGTTAACTAATAATGACAACGGATTCGATTCAGGCCTCTTTTTGAGAATAAGCTCTGATGCAGAATGTCACTCTCCTCGAAGACTTTGCAAAGGTGTTTAAGGGAAAGCCAGGTAGACAGAGGCCTCATCCCTTAGCCGCATGTTTCAAAACACTAGGAGACGAGGCCACAGACCGAACCATATTGTGATGCTTTCACCTTACCTCGGAAAGGGACTTTCTGTACTGTAGTCATCACTGACCCATAGGCAATAGACACTGACAAGGTACGCTCTCCCCCACAGACCCCACGGAGAGCTGCTCATACCAGCGAGGCCACAACTTTTCTCGAGATATCTAGAAATTGTAGTGGCAAAGGACACGTTGCCGTCTCCGGGGATATGTTGGCCTACAGGAAGGTATACTGAATGCCATTTTCCTTCCTCTATGTCTCCAGAAAGGGGAAGTTGGACATTAACCCACAAGACATCCTGAGTTCTTGCCAGGTTCAGAGGGCTCTTGTTTGGTCCTTCCTGGGGCTTCCTACTTAAAGCCATAGCACACCAAGGTCATGGGAGAGGGACAGCTGCTTCAGTGAAGCCAGCATCTGTGATGTCACAAAGCTTTGAGGTCATAGCAACCACTCCTCATCAACCCAGGCCTGATCACTACACTTGACTGGAGTAGTCATGGGTGGGCCAAGAAGACCCCAAGCCATCCAAAAACGTTGGAGCCGCCTGGGTCTCTCACCAAGTCAGTTTGCGAAGCGAGTCGGTGTCACCTTCTCCATGGCTCAATTCGTAGTGTTTGGTCGTGAGTGTCAAAACGAGCCCTCTGAACCTCAGAGAAAGGCAAGGAACATTTACTCCATCTTAGCCACGACAGGCCAAGAAACTAACAGACCGCAAGCAAAGCCTCAAGGGAGGAAATCTGAGCCCTGCACAAGTGTAAGGCCCTCCCACCCAAACACGGAGCATCTGAACAGGAAAAGGGCCACCCAAGGGAAGCTCAATGTGAATCCCAAAACCGTGCCAAAGACATGTCTGGACTCCTCCACAGCAAGGACACGAGTACCTCGAGCGTCTCCAGAAACGGTGCCGAAAAGGCCTCCCAATCTTCCAAAAAGACCATGCATCCAAGGCAGACTCTCCACCCTAGAACCTTAGGTCCAGGGCGGACTCATGTTCTTGGAGTCCACAGGAGCCAACGGAGAGCATGTTGGAAGAGACCCATAGCCCAAGTGAAGCCATTTGAAAGACTTCTGGAACCGTTTCAGGAAGACAACATGTATGTCCAAAAGGACGCATTGAAGAGGATTTGAATGTGGAAGAGCCTTGAGCACTCCCTCAGGGTGGAGCAGCTACCCTCTGTGGAACTGCATGCAGGTGTGGAAGTACAATCCAGTCTTCACCCTCTCATGACCATCCCCCAAATGGTAACATGCGATAAGAAAACAGTGCCTCTTGCAGAAAATTGGCATGTTCGAATGGAGCCCCGAGAGGATGAACAATGTGTTAACAAGGGGTCAGTACAGCGCGACCGACAGCGGATGCTGCAGGTTGGTGAGGACATCCTTTGCCAGGAAGGCAAAGAACAGAAGAATGAACAAGGGAGCTCCGAGCAAAGGTCGGGGATTTTAGGATGGTGGGAGGTTCTCTGTACCTGGCTGCCCTCCATCGGAACCTAGGTCCAAATTCAATAAAACATCCTTTGTCCCCAGTCAATTATTGTCACTGTTTTTGTCTTTGTTATCTTATCCAACGTGCACATGCATGTATTGGACAGAGAGGCAGAGAGATCCCAATCAGGGTGTTGAGCTGGAGAGGGAGAAGCTTACTTGCCCCTGAGCAGAGAACCTGAGAACAGAGTCAATGCCAAGACCCTGGAAACATGAGTGGATCTGAAGGTCACCTCGGAACTGATGGAGACAACTCCTGGTTCTAGATAGAACCGCTGTTCTGTCATTGTTCAGAAATGCAGGGGATAAGGATTTTGGCTTGGGCTGGTGTTGCTTGAGTTCTCCTTCCTGCTTCGAGAGCTGGTATAGCTTTACCTTTTGAAGTCAGTGATTGGGCTATGGACAAACTATTCTCCGATGCCTATTTGGCTAAACTGAATACCTCCATGCCTAGAGTTCCCAGGTGGATAGGCACTATGTCTTTAGGTGCTCCGCTTCTGTGGAAGGTGTTGGGAGTCCTCTGTGCCACTTATTCTGGACCACTTTCTCTGCTCCCAGATGAGGGTCCTTTTCAGGCCTGAGTTCTCCAATCTAGGATCAGATCTCTAATCTTACTCTCACTCTTACTTCGCCTACAAGAGGCTCCTCTTTCAGTTCCTTGGAGATTCCCTAAGCTCACTAACATGTTCCATCATTCTGCCTTTGCTCTTAGAATTTGCCTCCTTATTTTCTAGGCTTGTTCTTCCCGGTCCCTAATTGGATCCTCCACTTCTGCGGTGTTCCTTGACTTTGCATCCAGTCTCCTGACAATCTTCTCTTCAGGAGTTCTTTAGGTGATTTTATCTTTATCAGTTTTATCTCTGTGGTTCGAGACTCTCTGATTCTCCTAGGTTTTCCAATGTACTGCGAGTATGCAGGCTGCTGCTTTCAATCCCGTATCGGGCATGTTCTATGTAGTGGCTTTACTCTGATTGCCTAGCCGTGATCGTTCCTCCTTCCTTAACCTGGGCATCAATTGATTCTTCCATCTTTGCGTTGGATCTAGGTTGGATACCTCTCTGTATTCGTTAAACTCATTCTGTTTTCTAACCTGAGGGTAATTTCTATAGGAGGAAAGGATCCTGAGTGACCCAGGGCTGGCCCTTCAGATTTGTTGAGTGCATGCATGTGTGTGTGTTTTTGAGTGTGTATGTGGCATGCATGTCATCTGCTGTTGGTGTTGTGCCTGACCCTGTCCTGGAGGCAAGTCATTTGTAGTAGCTCTCCTTTTGGGCCGTTTGAATTTTTAGGGTCCGGGCTGAATATGGTGATGTACACCTTGGTGGGCTCTGGTGTGCCTGTGAAAGGAAAAACTCCGCCAACTCAACAGAACGCAGGCCTGCAGAATTCTGTGTTCAGAAGAGAACGTGTGGTCAATGCTTTCTTCTCATCACATATGGGAGAGTCTGTAACCCTCGGACTTAGCTCTTCAACTGAGGAAAGCAGTCCTCCAAGTGTTCCACTGTTGGGATTTCATGTTGGCTGGCTAGTGAGCCTATGTCCTCACCTACGTGTCTGGCCAGTAGCTCGGTCTTGATGCTGCTGTTGCGAGAGCCCCAAATTTATGATGTCCACATTGAGTCATCTCCACGAACACTGCCTTTCACGGAATCACTCCCACAACTCACCATCTTCCCACTGCGTCTCTTGGTATTGTGTCTCTCTGATCATTGTCTCCAGGCTTGTGCTCCTGGTCGCTTGTTGGTGTCATATGCAGGAAAAAGATGGTGTTCTTTCAAGTCAATGTCTGCCAAGCCTGCTGACATGAAACCTTCATCCCTCAACACTTGTGTTGTCAAGTAGTCGTGCCCTTCAGTCCCTCGGCGTGTCACAGTCAATGGCACTGGGAAACAGGTTCCGTGTGGGTTCCCGGTGTGCCCTGCTCTTCTGTGCCTTGGTCCTCTTCATGGGCTCCAGCCCTCTGATCCACAAACCAACCAAATCTCCCCTGAGCCATGTCTCCAACCTTCTCCCATCATCTCTGCAACTTCCGTTCTCTTTCACTCTAGAGTTTACCTTGTAGGTAAATGGTCAATTTCCACCCCACTGCAGTTGTTGTGTTCATCTTCCTGTTGCCTTCATGCCTGAAGAAGTATGAGGTTATTAGTCACTACTACCATCTCACTGTCTTCCATGTCTCCACTATTTGTACTGAGACATAAGCAAGAAGGAATTCTACCACTTGTCTCTTATGGCAGTCTTGCAGAGAGCATTGGGCTTTGTCACCTCTATCATGCTCGGAATGACAACAAACAGACGATTTCACTAACTCATGACAGTCAAGAAACATACGAAAGAGTATTGGGACAAACAGTATGACTCTAATGAGGAATTCAAATGGTGGT